>NW_020537803.1:0-23868 GCF_003426905.1 Ctenocephalides felis
TTTATTTGTATTGACAAGATGAAGAATCGATACAACTTTCATGAAGGTAGGTCCGCGGTTTCGGAGATATAGAGGAAAAAGTAAAAAAATGAGCCATTTGGCGGAAAAATGATCATTAGACATATGCACATCAAATTATCAGACATTTTATAGAGATTTTAACAATAAGTATACATTTTGTTAACATTCCTATCGGTTCCGTACCAATGCTTAATATGCGTTAGACAGCGACGCGGCGCTTACGCGCTTATATTTTGTCCCTATGTAGTAGTTAAGCAGTACGATTGCTTTGAAAAAAAAAGTTCAGATCTTCCACAATATGTCAAAATGAAGAAAAAAAAATTTTTTTCAAAAAAAAAAAAATTTTTTTTAAAAAAAAATTTAAAAAAAAAATTTTTTTTTTCAAAAAAAACTAATTTTTGTCCAATTTATAGTTTTTCTCAAAAATCTTCATTTTTTCAAAGAAATTTTTTTCAAAATGTTAATCGTTTTAAAAAAAAATAATAATTTTTGGTACGGGAAGTTCCAGCAATTGCCTTAAGGCACGGTGCCCTAATTGCCTTAAGACAGAATTCCACTTACAGCTAGTTTATTTACCAAGAATGAATAATTAAATAAATGAATAAAACTCTGTAAAAACTATTGTGTTATCATGACTGTATCTCCACCAATTTTTACCAAAAGATAAATTATAACATTGTTATAAGAAATCCCAAGTCTTAGGTAGAGAAAACATAACCTATATATAATCTGATTCGTAATATTTTATGTTCATGTAGGTATGAGCATAAAATATTACGAGTAATCAATTATGTGTGTAATTTTACAGTCATTTAAGAATGTACTTATACTTGGCGGCTTTTTTTATATTTCCAAGATAAACGGTATCATTTAGAGAGGCTGCTGCTATCCTGAGGAACTTCCTTATGTCTGTTTTGTTTCCATATAATTCAAAGTAATAGCATGTTCAGATAAACGACATAGACAAGGCATGAGTAAGACATTTATACCCTTCATGATTTATTATTTTCAGGGGAAATTGTAGTAGTATTTGGCGTCCATCGACGGTAATCTCTTACAACTATAACGACATAACAATACCTGTCATGGATTTCGAATTCTCGACGTTGTTCCGTTTGCAATCTGAAACTATTCGTAATATCCGTTTTGTATTAATTGAAATTTAAATGTGGATACTCATGTGGTAGATTATGGAAGCAGAAGCTTTGCAATGGGAATCGAACACTGACGGTTAATTGAAAGATCTATCTCTAACTGGCAGTATGCATTGATGATAATCTTTACCTTAGCATTTCATTTTTGTTTAATTTGCCTTTTTATTTGCTAAACTTTAATTACTCATTTAACTGTGGTGCCCAGTTATGTGTCGTCAGAATTGAAGTATATATGTTGTTTTTAAGGTAAAATGTAATTAAAGTCATACTTCAAATATGACATGATCGGTTTGTCATTGTAATTAGCATTTAGAAATGAACCTTTATTAGAGAAATGAAGTAATTATTGATTAATAAATTTTTTAATATTCGTTTACACAGTGGATTATGTTAAACAACGCCTAAACAATATTGATTTCGCAACTTTACTCATTATGTAATTGTGTTTGAAGAATTTCATGTAATTAAAATAAACATACATTCATTGACTGCTTGATTTTTTTTTACTTTTTCGCTGGCGATATAATCTATTCTTTGAACAGCTGTAATATCTGTCTTGCCTAAAAAATATTTTTCATTTTAATAACTTCAAAGATTTATAGAAACTACGAATATCTAGATTTGTAATACAATGTAACTTTAAAATGTTTATTTATCTATGCCGAATTCTTTGTCGATATCGGTACGCATACAACGTCGATGCCGGTACTCATACAACGACAGATCTCTATTCACATACGCGACGACTAATCACAATCCACCCGTATAGATAGAAATGATATCGTCGAGAGCGAATGACGAATCATTGGCACTCGACTCTTATCTGCCGTAACGCACTTCCGTTGCATTTGAACCGATTTACACTCTAGTCGCGCCTCCTAAAGAAGTTTTACTTCAAAAGCTCTCTAACAAAACAGGTTGCACATAATTTCCGTTCGGTATAAACACATTGTCTTTGTTTAAAATTGATATGATATATAATAACTTATTGCGTATTAATAATATAAACCACATTATTATGTCTTGAATTGAAGAAAGAACTGATCTAGATATAAATTTAAATATAAACGCAAATGCAAAATAAATGTAAATGCAAATAGAAGTATTCCTTTCCTCGTGACCTAAGGTTATATTTCATTTACCAGCACATATCGAGCGCTCGCATTTGTAAAAATATAAATATTTTCTCAGAAGTATTCGGTCGTATATCCTTAAATAATATATATGCACGTAATATATACTACTTTAAGCATATCAAAATATTCCTTATTTTTGCAAACGCCGAAGTCTTGGATTCCAGGCACCGCTTGCCTAGCCCGAGGCTGAAGCAATATTTTCCGAACGTAAACTTTAATATTTGCTATAATATAGGCTTTATATTGTTGCATTGTTAGTTTTATGATAAATACTTCGATATTATGATCGATCAGTAAAGATCTGATGTCGGTTATCATGCACGCATATATACATAATGCGTTTATAGTAGATATAGAAGCTGACTTCCCGGATACTTTGGTTTTTAAGGCAAAGACTCCATGAACGGAGAGCTAGATTAATAGATATAAATCAACAATATTGCATTATTTATATTCATAACTTATTAGTCCAGTTTTTTCAAATGTATAAATCATATATCAACGATTATATATATTTCTGGTAAACTTAAATCAACATTCATATTTTTTTATTTACATTTGTGAATTACAATCTGCCGTTATAAACAACATTCAGCAATTTTAATGGTTTATTAAATAAGGAAAAAAGGTCGAATGGTCACGCAGGTTCTGTATTCAATCCTTATATCTCAGACTGAACTTTTCAATTTCTTCCTTAACTGTGTTGATATTCAAATCTGTATGAACCAACCAATTTGAGACATGCTTAGGTGCGTTTATAATTTTTTTCAAAATTTTGTTTTGAAATCTTTGAATTATGGCGATGTCGGATTTGCGCGCCGTTCCCCAAAGCTATATTCCGTACGTCCAAATTGGTTTTAACATGACTTTGTATACACATTCACATAATGTGTCTTTATATCACACTCACATATCTGTTAATATATACTTGAATTTTGTTTTATGAATTAATATAATCCTGGAATGTATTATTTATAATTTAAACTTATAAGTGCAATTATTATAAAGTATTAATCTTTCTGAAAAATTTAAAAAAACATGTTTTTTTTTATTATGTGCACCTATTCCATTATGAAACATGAGCAAATTTTATATAAATTTGGTCTAATGATAAAGCATAAGAGTCATGAAGTAGGTAGGACAATAATTTTTTGATGTAAAAATTAAAGAAATCGCTATAAGACTTATTTACTGACTCTATTAATTATATAAATGTATACTTTTATATTATAAAATAGTAACATTTTATTATTTGTTATTATTTTTATTCATTACAGTTTTTTCATTACCTTATATAGATGTTATTAAATTTATTATTTATTTGAACTAGTATAATTAATATTTTAAAATATTTGAAGACGGGAATAATGCGAGGAAAACACACAATATTTTACATCTGATGCTAAAAAGATTCTAAAAATTATATTTTTATAGCATATTAATAATACAAATTATACTTTATAGTATGGTAATTTGGGAAATATTAACTATCATTTTTGATTATAAATCGTCCAGCTTTGGTAAATTATATAATTTTGATCATATGTGATCATTACTTTTTATTCCAGTATCTTTCTATCAACAGTATCTAATTACAATAAATATAAGTTAGTCTTTTTCTATTTCAACATAAGATTTACAAATATTCATAAAAAACGTTCTGTAAATTTTTTGGCGTATTTTTATTGTATTTATTGATCATTAATAAATATCATGTATTTCGAATAAAATCACCTTGTGGACTTGGTAACTCAAATCAAATATATAAGATGATATCATTCAGTAAAATAGTATCAAATTAAAAAGGCACGATTTATAAGACTGGCATCAAATTTTGTATATATCTGGTAAATGTTACCTCAATCGAACAAAAAAATGATTTGTTGGAAAAAATATTTTTACGCTGCCACCAGCCCAAAATCCAATTTCTGTTTTGTCTCAGGATCAACCATACCTTGATGTTTCTAATTTTCAACACAGAAATATATACAACTGGGCCATTAATTTGGTTCTATCTGTATACTTGGTAGTCATAATAATTACTAAATGTGTTTGCTAAAAGAAAAACAAATTGTAATTGTTTTTAAGAAATAAAAATATGTTTCTAATTTACCTAAACTTGGATGGGCTTTGCATCACATTAACATTGCATAGGACAGTAGTCACCTGAACACATACTTTATTCTTATGTAATGCCTTTATAAATGTAGGTATTTTATAATTTTACAATTTTATGCGATCATAGATCCCAGCCTAGTGGTATGGACGTGGTTCAAATACAGCTATGATGAATTGTTTGACGTAAAATCGCGCAAGCCGTTATGATAACACCCAAAAGGTCAAACCGAGCACCGTAAACCTGGGAAATTGTTCATCTACGTTAATTGTTATAGAAGTGAGAATACATAAATGAGAATATGTTTATTTTATGGAACAAATTAACTATCACTAAATTAATAAAGATTTCCGGATCTTCCGTTTTGATACATTTTTGAATGGTTGCCCAAGGAAAGCTTAGGTAAACGACTGGTTTTCTGGTATTGACTGTCAAGTTATTATATGTCAAAACTAGGTAGCACTTTTGGTAGGATAGGAAATCTACTTGGTTACTTTCATTATAATTACTAAATGTCCGCAATATGACTGGATCGTAATTCCAAAAAACATTATTCTAGAGATCCTAAGGATGCGCGCCAAATTATATTTACTAGATGTAAATGTATTATGAGATTCTATTCCCTGCATCGCTTAATTGACACCATTTCCATTACCAACTAATTTTTTAACAGTAACCTGATCTTTTCACTAACAACTTTGAGATTAATGTGCAGATGCTGTTAGCGCAGTTCTAAGCAATTTTTCACCCGCTCCAACAATAAATCACTTGTTTTCCTTCGTCCGAAAACCGCTTGACCCATAAATTTGAGAAAAACGGTCATCTTTCAGGAACCAGATGACTATATATGAAAAGGTGCTAAGATGTCTCGCAGAAGAGTATTTTTACATTTATGGAAGAAATATGGCACCACTATATATTCGCCTCTGGAAGGGTATCAGATAGAATCGTGTTTTCTTGGATGCGATTTCTTATTGGAATAGAGGGATAAAATATTACACTGCTCAAAGAATTTGTTGAAGCAAATTTTGTTGTTGTTATAAATGCATCAAATATCATTTAATCACATCATATACCTTATAAATGTAATTGAACTTTTATCATTTTTAGTTGTTCTAGCTATCTCGATACAAACAAATTGCTCATTCATTAATACACTTCAGATTTATAGTTAAAAATATATTATCATCTAATCCTTGTTCAAATATTTTTCTAGTATGAAATTGTGTCCTAACTTGATTATTAACTGTTTTTGATTGCATAAATAATTCAATTAAAATAGGTGATTTTTTTCTATCAAACTATTGCATATGTTGTTATTGAATTTCCATTTCAATAAAAGTTTAATACGTCAAAAAAGTGTCCTGATTTTGCTTTCTGATCAATTTATTCTACACTGGGCTATGGAACCATTACCTTAATTAAACTTTACAAAATCAGTCCACATGCGAAATTGATATTTCAATATGAAAGTAATTAAAAAAACGTTGTAGTCATCAGCAATAAAATTTAAAAATCCGTTAACGAATATTTTGTAATTAATGAAGAAAATATTTTTTTGCTTGTGGATTCGTAACACTTTCTTAATTGCGATTAAGTTTTTTGTGAAGACGATAAAATTTCACTGTCTTGATTTATGAATATTTAGTTATGATTTTGATCCGTAGCACTTGCAATTAATTCATTATTACATGAACATTTGGTTGTAATAAAAGTGTTAGGTAATTCACACGTAATGAAAATGATAGTTATTAGAAGTGATTATGAAAGTAATTGTATTGTAATTATTGTTTTTTTGATGTGCAGTTTTGTAATTTTTTATTATTGTGTCATAAAATAGATCAGTAATCTGAATTATCATTTTTGGTAACCAGTGATAATACTAAGTAAATAAAATCTAAATTAATTTTATGCAGATTTAAATTGTACTAATAAGAGTACAGAGAATAAAGGTACTCTGTTATTTTAAACTTATGATCAATATTACTTTTATTTGTTTCATACTTTTATTGTGGAATGAACAATATTTTTGAATAATATTTTTAACAATTTTCTGAACATTTTCTATTTTGTTTTCGAAAATTTTTTTAAGATCTTTTTCAATTGTAATTAATAGAAACTTTTAGATAATTCAATGCGATGATATTTTGGGTTATACTAATCTATTTAATTATTTATTGACTATATTCTGTTCATTCTTATAAATTTTTGTGTAGGAAGGAATTTTCTTTTCAACCTACGTTTCCAAACTCTATACCTCGGGCAGCCTTATAACAAACAGTAGTAATACTTGAGAATATAGATCTATAACATGTTTACAAAGGAAAATAGTTTTTTTTTTTGGCATTGCATCATCAAATTAAATAATTTTAGAGGATTGGATTATCTTAGGATATTTTTAGAGCGATTGGTTTATCTTCTAAAAAAACCACGTACTTAAGAAGTACCATGCCAATAGCTCATAGAACTTTTATTGCTGTTCTAAAAAGTATTTTTTATATAACTTTTTGTAAAATTTTTGCTTATCTTTACGTTTCAGAGTTTTCTGAACATTTTGGCATACCTTAGAAAAAATGGATGTATGTGTGTGTGTGTCTGCGTGTGTGTATGTGTGTATATGTTCGGATACAATGTTTTGTCCTCGAATTCGAGAGTACGGATCAACCGATTTGAATGATTCAAAAAACATTTGATTCTTATGGATGGAGAGAGGTTTTAATTAGTTTATAGCAATGGCAGGTTCAGCCATTTCGTAAAACCAATAAAAAAATGTCATTTGGGCGGTCATAAATGATCATTAGACATATATATACAAATCAACTTATCGGAGATTTTATAGTGATTTTAGTAATAATTTGTTTCTATTTCTTTGGGTTCCGTACTATAATTTATAACGTGTATAGTTCACTTATATAGTTGAAACAAATGTCTTCGTCATTTTACACAGCATGGATCAGCTGACTTGAATGGGTTTCAAAAATTTGAACATTTTCAAAGTTGATTTTTTCAAAAAAATTCGAGATTTTCAAGAAAGTCAACTATTTCAAAAAAGTCGACATTTCGCAAAATTTTAAAAATAATCCAATTTTCTCATATTTTTCAAGAAAAATTACAGCTTTTAAAATTTTTAAATTACATTAAAGGAAGTTCCAGCCATTTGCCTTAAGGTACGATGCACTACTAGTTCTCTAAAGTCACTATAAGCATTTTTATGTAGATATTAAAAAGAATATCATACAAACAGAAACTTGACATGTTTCCCAATCTCCACCATCGGAATTCCATAACCGTTTTAATTCCATTTAATAAAATATTGTAGTTTCCAATATCATTTCTAAACAAATAAATACCATACATATTACTGTGTATTAAAGTATATTTATTTATTTTCAGATCAATATCGGAGCCCCGAGGCAAAGGCTGCTGCGGTTTCAGTGGCGCGCGACCACCCCTTCGCGCGCTGATCGCAGTGGTGGCACTTGGAGGGGTCGCGTGTGCGCTCGGAGGCGCCGCTCTCGGTGCCCTGGGCCTTGGGGGAGCACCCACGTCTCATCTCACGGCCGCCCTTCTCATGATCGGTAAGTGATAATTGTCACATTGTATTAGGAATTAATAAAATTAAGTAAGTAAGGTAGGGGAGACTGGGTACGGTTGTGCCAGGGTACGGTAGTGACAGTCGCCATAACAGCTAAGATATACTAATTATGACATAAGGTCCAAAGGGAAAACTTTAATTATTAAATTATCCTTAACTTTTTAATTATTATCCTTTGTACTTTACAAGCATTTTTGAGTTTCAAAAAAGTTTTACCCTCGGAGAATAGTTGAAGCATTATCACAACTCGAGTTTTCAACTGACTTTTAAGAGTAAAAAAGTTCTATATAAAATTAGTTATCGAGTATAATTTATACCGAATTTAAATTTTTATATATTACACCACGCGACGGAACTTTTGATCTGCACCTACAAGGAAGACCTATTATTCCGAAAGTTCTGTCCAGAGAGAGTAGTCGAAGAATTTGAGATCACAACTTAGGGAAAAATTATATGTATATATATATATATATATATATATATATATATATATATATATGTATATATATATACTAACATACCCGACGAACTCCGTTTCGCCACCAGATGGTTTCGTGAGAAAGATGAAGAAATTTTTGTTTGTTTTATATTTGAAAAGGAAAAATTTGATTTTACTACACAACAGTAATGAATTTATTTCGATTACAAAAATGAAGTGTTTTTTAGTTGAACTTCTCTAGTAAATGAAAGTGAATCCGCAAATTATCCGTTTCATTGAAGTGCTCTTTGGTAAACCACATTTTTTGTTTTTTGGTCTGACGTTAACACAAACAAAGCAGATGGTTTCCCAACTCGTGAACAGGCAACGTATAACTGCCCATGTGAAAAACAATGATTTTCTAAATAATCTATTTGTTAACGCGTCACTCCCAACCCTGGTATAATTATAATATTTTATTATCTCCATGCAGGATAGCGACAATAAACCCTTTCATTGTTACGCGTCCTGTCGCAAATTCAGTAATCCATTTTTCCTAGAATTTTTATCACCTGTCCCTAACTACATCATCCTATAATCCTTATATTTCCAAGAAATTCGCACTACCTGTATCAAGTTTAAATTCTTCGTATCATGCAATTTATCAACCAATACCTGATCGATTGATAAATGTAATAACCACTGATTGGTTCCAAAATTGTAATGGGGTGTCCTTAACTCCACAAAATGGGCCAATCAGAAAAATATATAAATTATAAAATCTACATAATTTGGTATCAACTTAAATTTCATACAGTTAAGATCAGTCGTAAATTAACACTCAAACCCAAAAATCTAATTCAAACCTCAACTATCTAATCATCTATAAGTCTTAATATTACAAATACACAATAATCAAACAGTTATTCAACATCTTTTATTTTTATTCAAACGGTCTGATATAGCCAACAACTAAATATATCTGGTCCTTCGGCAAAGTGCAAGTGTTCAAGAGTTCGGTAGCATCTCGCCGATCACGGATTTCTTAAACACTTTGAACCTATCTCAACAAATACTTTTTTGGCCATTCAAACCGAATGGTCATTTTAATAAACATTTTTTGGTCCTATTCGAACCGGATCAACCAGTGAAAGTGAAAGAAACAATCTAAACCTAAAACTTAGTGCACAGTGTATTATTTAAATCTTCATCGTCTAGCGTGATACACTGCATCGCATATTAAGTTAAAAACCTTTATCTAAAATCTAAAATCTAAAACTTAGTGCACAGTGTATTATTTAAATCTTCATCTTCTAGCGTGATACACTGCATCGCATATTAAGTTAAAAACCTTTATCTAAAATCTAAAATCTAAAACTTAGTGCACAGTGTATTTTTTAAATCTTCATCTTCTAGTGTAATACATTGCATCGCATATTAAGTTAAAAACCTTTATCTAAAATCTATAATCTAAAACTCATAGTGCACAGTGTAATTAGTTAAATCATCTTTTAACATAATGCACTGCATCGCATGAATATTAATCTAAAATCTAAAATCTAAAACTTATAGTGCACAGTGTAATTAGTTAAATCATCTTTTAACATAATGCATTGCATCGCATGAATATTAATCTAAAATCTAAAACTTATAGTGCACAGTGAAATTAGTTAAATCATCTTTTAACATAATGCACTGCATCGCATGAATATTAATCTAAAATCTAAAATCTAAAACTTATAGTGCACAGTGAAATTAGTTAAATCATCTTTTAACATAATACATTGCATCGCATGAACATTAATCTAAAATCTAAAACTTATAGTGCACAGTGTAATTAGTTAAATCATCTTTTAACATAATACATTGCATCGCATGAACGTTAATCTAAAATCAAATTTAAACAACGATTATATCAACAACAATTCAAACAATTAAATCAAACTAACATCAACATTAACAATAAATCTCAGTGTAAGTGCCTTGTGTATTATCGTGAAACAACAAGAAGCATAATTATCAAGGACTGCAGCGCATTATCAAGGAAACAACAGCTGAATCCAAATCAGCTTAACATCAAGCGAGGACACGGAATGCCGACAACAAAGGTCAGTCTAATTTAAGCACTCCTTTTTCTTAATCCTTCCTATTCATTATCTTTACCTATCGTTATTTGAATTTTGCGTAGTAGATCTGTGTTAATATGGATTCTTTAGAAAATTTAAACATCAAAAAAGAGTTTATGAAATTTCGTTTGACGCAAATCCATAGCTTTTGTAAAAGAATAAGAGAAAATGAGAGTAGCAAGTTAGATATATCAGAGCTTAAACAAATATTAGAAATACTAAAACCTTCTTTAGATACTTTTCAAGAAATATTAATTCAAATTGCAAATCATTTTGATGACGAAGAGTACATTGACTTTTTGATAGATACAGAATTTTACGATTTCAATGATACTTATACTAAATGCTGTGTAATTTTAATAACAATTATTAAAACATTTAAAACAGATCCTAGCTCAAATAGTAGCCTTGGTGACAAATCATATCAAACAAACAATAATAAATTTGCTGTAATTAATTTACCTCATTTCGACGGTACAGATATTAACTGGTTACAGTTCTATAATTCATTCTATACAATTCATATTGACCCAAATATTAGCAATTCTCAAAAATATTCTTACCTAAAATCTTGCTTGAAAGGCGAAGCAGGTAACATAATCGATTCCTTACCTGCTACCGCGGACAACTATATAAATGTTTGGGAATTGCTAAAATCGCGGTACGAAAGTAAAACCATTATAGTAAACAATTACACAAAAACTTTAAACAACTATATTTCGATTCCATCTGAATCAATAACTCTCAATGAATCTAATAATAATAAATCTAAAAACGTTGTGCATCCTGAAACTATAAACGTCATTAAATCAGATACGGCAAAAAGAGGAACTACGTCGGTACTATTATTAGATTCTAATAATCAAATAATAAATCAATTAACAAATGAGAATATTACTCAATATCAAAAAAGCAATGTTATTAAAAACGTCTTCTGTAATCATAACTTATCAACTAAAGCTAATACGACAGAAGAACTAGTTTTAAATAAACAAAATCTAACAATTAACTTAAATCAAGCTAATTATAACGCTGAACATCTTGAACCTAAAAACAACATTAAATCAATTACGGTAACGAGAGACACTACCTCAGCACCATTATCAGAATTCAATAATCAAATAAAACAAGTAACAAATAAGAATCTTACTCAATATCCAAAAAGCGATATTATTAAAAACATCTTTTGTGACGTTGACTCATCAACTAAAGTCAATGCAACAGAAAAACTTATTTTAAATGAACAAAATCTAACTACTAAACACAATCAAGCAAAATACAACGTAAATTATTCTAATGCTAACTATCAAAATCTTTTAAACAATCAGAATACTTGGCTTAATATCTGCGTTAAAACAATTACAACTTTAGCCAAGACAGGGTTTGAATTTAATTCTGAAAATATCACTATAAATCAAAAAATTAACAAAAAATCAATCTTAGCTGCAACAGTGCAAATATTCAATCTTATGATATTAAGAGATCGCCATAACTTTGTCCATAAAAAGTATAAAGCATATACATACTGGTTTGTGTGTTTTGTTACCAAAGCTATCGACATCGAAGTAATATACGATTTGATCGCGGAATCTTTTATATCAGCTTTAAAACAATTTACCGCAAACTCTAGCAAATCTCGCGAATCATTAACACAGATTGAAACAATATTAAATCTTAGACTATTATCTTTACAAGGTTTCAATCCAAATCATTACAATCCTTCAAACCTCTATCATTTCCTAATTGACAAACCAACATCAATCCTAAATCCTTGCGTGCTTGAAATCTCTGACAATATGCTATCAACTTCATCAGAGAACAAGGCAACATCATCAGAAGCGGTTGTGCAAGAAAACGCACAAAAACGCATCAAAACTTATTGTAAGCTAAATTCGGTAGTATGGTACTACTCCTCGATTAAATTCTAAAACCACTACGACCGCGATTAGGCATTATCACAAATCTGCACCCTAAGGACGGCATCATCATTCGAGTGGTAAAAGCAAAATTAAACAAAGACATTGTAAAATCTAATAACTAACTTTTGTGTGATTACATTGTGAAACAGTGAAAATGATCAATTTTAAACATAAAAAACAATTTGTGTATTACCGAATAATCAAAAACTATCTGAAACATTAAATAATTATAGTGTGGTGAAGTGTCAATTATCAATAATCATGCGAAACATTTAGACATTTTAACGACTCTAGTGAAGTGTCAATACAATCATTTTGAACATTTGGACAATTTTAAAGACTCTAGTAAAGTGTCCGTGAATAATCTAACATTATATCCATAATCATTATCATTCATTAATCAATCTATTATCAATATTATCATCAAATGTCATGTGCTATCTATAAACTTTCAAAACATTAACATTGTTACAAGCAATTATAAAACTAGGATTAAGCAACGTTAAAAAAATATTCATAATTAATTCCTCATAATTTTTTAAGTCCGGGGGCATGTTAACGCGTCACTCCCAACCCTGGTATAATTATAATATTTTATTATCTCCATGCAGGATAGCGACAATAAACCCTTTCATTGTTACGCGTCCTGTCGCAAATTCAGTAATCCATTTTTCCTAGAATTTTTATCACCTGTCCCTAACTACATCATCCTATAATCCTTATATTTCCAAGAAATTCGCACTACCTGTATCAAGTTTAAATTCTTCGTATCATGCAATTTATCAACCAATACCTGATCGATTGATAAATGTAATAACCACTGATTGGTTCCAAAATTGTAATGGGGTGTCCTTAACTCCACAAAATGGGCCAATCAGAAAAATATATAAAATTATAAAATCTACATAATTTGGTATCAACTTAAATTTCATACAGTTAAGATCAGTCGTAAATTAACACTCAAACCCAAAACATCTAATTCAAACCTCAACTATCTAATCATCTATAAGTCTTAATATTACAAATACACAATAATCAAACAGTTATTCAACATCTTTTATTTTTATTCAAACGGTCTGATATAGCCAACAACTAAATATATCTGGTCCTTCGGCAAAGTGCAAGTGTTCAAGAGTTCGGTAGCATCTCGCCGATCACGGATTTCTTAAACACTTTGAACCTATCTCAACAAATACTTTTTTGGCCATTCAAACCGAATGGTCATTTTACTAAACACTATTTGAAATTTATCCCGCAAACACTAAGCGATTGGCCTTGCGACTTGTTATTTCGAACGCAGGGCGAACTGGAAATTGCAATCGTTTGAAGTCACACGGAAGACCAGTCGGAATCATTGGTATGTCACCAAATCGCCAGCAATTTTTGATTGAATGGTGAAATTCAGTGTGTGTACATCATTATTCTTTGCGGCAAGAAATGCTTATTGACTTAACCAAGCATAATTCTGATAATTCTCACTAATGTCATTACTCGAATTTTTAATTACGGTGCGTGAAGTTCCAGCAATTTGCATTGAGGCACGACTAATACACCACTAATTTTCTTAGCTATAAGCTTGCGGAGTCCGAGACCTTTCCAACAAATGCAAAATTGTCGAAATCGGTTCGTGCATTCTGGAGTTATATCGTCAGGAAGGAAAACCCGACTTATTTTTATATATATGTAGATATATATATATGCATCATATAAAATCTTATCTATTTTAAAAATGAACAAACAGATGTATAGGTAAGAAAAAATTAATTAGATTTCACTCCATAGAGAAGTATATGGAACAACTAGAGTTAGTTCGAGTATACCAGCTCTGCATTTCCATACTGCAAGATGGATATTGCGAATGATGTATTACAATAGATGAATATTTGTATTCCATATTCATATATATCCATATTTCTATGTATCTATATATCCATATATCGTTGGCATGTGTGCAAAGGCAAAGCTCATGCTTGATTAGCATGTCAAATGGGTAATGTCGGCAGTTCGCTGGTATCGGGTCCGCCGTAGGACGCCTCGGATTGTTTGTCTGTTTGTATGTTTGTTTACAATGCGAACACATAGGCCAAGATCACCTTCTATAATTATACAAATAGATACAGGTACCTATGTCATAATAGCGGTGGAATTGCATCGGTTTCATATTGCAACACATGGGACGAGAAGACCATGGTAATGCAAATCTGTAATTTAGACTACCATACTAATAAGTGGTTATGTTGGCCAAAAACAGTTAAGTGGTGGAGTTAACCAATTAGGGGTAAAAAATAAACAATATTTAAGCAATTTTGACAAAATTTGAACGATTTTTTTCAAGGAACTGGTTTGCCTCTACTATTCCAAATTTTAAATTTTTTCAATTAAGACCTGACTTATCAGTGATAAGTAGTAAACTTTGACTTAACAAGATATATTTTCTTTGACGTTGAAACATATTCTTGAAATGTTAAGTCTTCAATAAGTAAAAAAAATACAATAAAAAAATGAAATATCTATTTCGCACGATTCAACAGTATACATGTGGGTCATCATTCAGCAGTAGGTACTAAAAGATTTTGCAAATTAATCAACAACTAACAAAAGTTATTCGAAATTTTTTTCTCAAATATGCTAAGATATAAATACTATTTAAGCTTTTTTGACAAAATCTCAACGGTTTTTATTACTTTCATGTATTTATTTTCATGCTCCCTAGTCTTGTACTTTGGATTTCAATTCCCTGTATTTTCTCACATTGCTTAGGTCATCAATCATCCACATTCTTCTTCTCCAATATTTTTATTTTTTTATTTTATTTTAGCCTACATCCTGTATGAGACATTTTTTTGCAAAATGGGACCAATCCAGTTTCCTTTCCTTTCGAGGAATAAGTGCCCATAATTAATTTAAAAATTTTATACTTATTAACAATGATGATGAGACTAGTCATAATATTGAATCGTTTGTGACATTTACATTATTTAATACCTAATGCAAAAACGTGTGTAGTATTTTCAAATACAATATTTTTTACTTTGTAATTAAAGAAATGTAATTTAGGGTTACGGACCCAAATTTTAAATGAACAAAATTAATAAAAGTGAACCATAATGTCCAAAAAATGGTTACAATTTGACCAAAGCTCCAAGCCTTACTTAAAAGCTCATAATTTTTAAACTCCAAAAGGAATTTGGATAATTGTCATCCTATATCGTTTTGATGTTGAGTTCTAAGACACCCTGTATGTATATATATAATCATCGAACCCATTATTATATGGCAGGATAATATCATTCACGTACACACGGTTAAATCTCAGCAAATATGTAATTAGTAGGAGGAGTTCAATAAATATAGATTATCAAAGTGCTTTCTATTTACGAAGTAAACTTTTCCGCAGGCTTTATAAACTTATCCATACAAGCCAAGCTATATTTTTATGACTTATACATTTAGCCATTTGATATACATTTATTAGTACTACAGAATTTAAATTCTTCAGTAAAACTCCCATACATTCCATACTTAAATTAAAAGCTATTTCAAAGTTTCGAAGTGTCACCCTGATCAAATTGATTGATTTTGTACATGATTACAGAGAATTTGGCGTGTTTTATAATACGTTATACAAAATTAATTTTCGTGCAATTTCTGTTATTTCTAAATAACACCTGTTGCATCTTCGAAATTTTATAGTTTACAGACTTTGAGTAAAAATATAGTATCCTGATGAAGTAAGTAGTTCTGCAGGTGAGATATACTTCTAGAAGTTCGTGCGCGGCGTTAATGCAGCCTTCTACACGTACTCGTCATAAAACGAAGTAATTTAAAACTTTCCTCATAAAATGAGATTATTATATTATCACCTTCGCAGACAGTCAAGTCATGTATTTGTTTTCAATAATTGATCAAGAGACTTGGTGAAGACAGTCTATACGAAATGAAAAAAAAATCATCAAACATCTGATAATTAATAATAAATTAATAAATTCGATCGAAATTGCTAGTACTGGCATAAGATTATTGATTTCAATAAACATAATTATGGCCCCAAAAAACATGAGAAAAACACCTCCAAAATAAACTTCTGAAGGCGCGTTACACGTTTGAACTAAAGACTATGACAATGACGAGCAACATCTGACCGCATTGTGGTTATTGCTTTATTACCATTTTGTAGTTTAATGGATACATTTTTCTTTTTATCATATGGTAGTTTTTGTACTATTAATGTTCATTACATACTAGTTTTGTTATTTATCACATAAAATAAGTCATAAATAAAGAATATTAGAAAAAGACGTCATCACTCTTGTTAAAATCCATTTAATCACTTCACCGGAGCATTCAACATCAATAATATTGCAAAGTACTCATAATTAGAGCAAAAACACGTTTTTAATCAGCGCGATGATAAATAACAAAACTTTATAAGAACAAAATTATGACAAGTTATTTCATATCTTCAGATGTATTGTTTTGTACATAGTCACGTTCGCTTGTTGCTGACAATTTAATTATTTTATTCTCTCACAGAGTAATAAGGTAGTTTCAAACTGAAATGTTCTGTTCTCTGAAAAGTTTTCTAGATGCTTATACCTTTTCAAGGAAATAAATAAATAAAATTCTTTCGCTATGAAGGAAGTTGGTAAAAAAAACACTCTGTTTCACAAATTATGAAAACTACTTATCGATTTGGTAATGGATGTGATAATTTAATAAGGAGAATTATTAGAAGACATTATAACCTGGTTTAAAATTATGATTATGAATTCATTATGAATCAGGAAAATAATCTATATTCTAAGAGCGGGGTTTAAAGGTCCGTAGGTAAAAAGGTCCACCACCGATATCTCAAAAACAAGTGAAGTTAAGAATTTTTTAACAACAATATTTGAAAATATCAAATTGGATCTTTGTGCTCCACTCTACCATTGGTATTTTATACCTGTATTTTAGTGTCGCCAAATTATCATTTACCTATTTATAAATTATACATATGTGTCTTTAAAAAACAAATGAGTGTATTTTATCTAAATAATTGACATATTTCATTTTACATTTATATATAATCAGAGTAAATTGCATTAGAAAGCCATATGTATTCATTGCCATATCAACGCGCTTTTTATGTGATTTGTGGAAAGTGTGCTGTGCGTGAATTGTTCTCGTAGTTCACATAGAGACTAACATATAATATAATGAATAACGTTTTTAAATAAATAATATTTTCACATCATTACTAGGATTATGTATGTCATTATCTTTCTTTACTTGTTTCGTGCTTATTTTATACAAAATGACATACTTTCGTGATTTATATTGATGCCAAATTTAAATATTGCAATAAACTGGTTTTGCTTTATTTTTTGATGAAGATAGATGAAACCGCCGCTCTGGGCAATCTGACATCGGGTTGCAGCGATATCCATTTTAACTTGTATATATAGATCGAAGATATGTTTTAAATTGAAAATAGCTGATTTCGGGCACTGCGGTGTGAAAGGCAATGGGAAATCTGTCACTATTCTTCCCTGAATCGAGTTAGATTTTAACTCAGCCGTGAACCTGCCCTGGAGCAATACCACCCATTATTTTTATTATTACCATTCAAAATAGACTCGACATTATTCGGATTTTTAAGATTTGAGAGCTAGTATCTGAGATCTAGAAATTCAACTTATTTTCATACAAAACCTACACCTGATAGCAGTGCCAGTGTTGATTTAGTAAAAAATTTGATTTCCACAATTAATATCTACAAACTGCATAATGTGTACAAGAAAATGGCCATTTGATGTAAAAGAGCTTAAAAAAATTGAAAACTTTTTTTTGTTTTAGAGTCAAAAGCTTGAAAAATCATCTCATAGTGTCATAGGATAATGAAATATTTTGATTCATAAATTACAATTAAAAAAAGGTTAATAAACAGCATTTATATGATAAAACAATAAACTATTTATATGATAATATGTAGCCATCAATAAATCTTTATTTATTGTAATTATATATTTTAGTTCTTATTTTTAAATTTACTTGAATTTATTTGAAATATACGTGCTTTTCAATAAATATACAGGGTGTCCCAGAACTTAATGTCAAGCAGAAAAGGGGTGATAGTATTGACCTTAACCGACTAAAGAATATAAAGAAATCTCATGTTATTTGGAAATTATGAGCTTTTAAGTGAAACCTACAGTTTTAGTGAAATTGTGACAATTTTTTGGTTATTTTGGTTCATTTTTATTAATTTTGTTGATATAAACTTTGAAATCGTTACCGTGAATAACATGTCTTGGACTATAGTAAAAAATAATAATAATATTGTCCTAAGTTTTCAAGAATCAGGATTTTTTATCAAACCATGAAATAAAAAATTTAGAAATCTGTCGACTTTGAGAAACCTTTCTTAAAAAAATGTTCTGGCCAGTTTTATCAAAAGTTATTGCATGTAGTTAGGATTGTAAAATGGTACAATACTTGATAATTTTTTTTTAAACTTAAGTTAAATAAAAATCTAAAGCCTTCGGTTGCACTTAGAAGCTCATAATTTCCAATCAACGCAAAATTTTTTTTTATTATTTTTCTCAGGACGGTTAAGGTCAATCTCAATCAATATAGAAAAACTGCTGATCAATATATGGACCCTTTATTACAATTTATATTAATTATACTAAATCTTTAATATTTAAAAAATAATAATAATCTTACATGAACAGTTCAATGATAATTTCTTCATCGCCTAATTATACATCTTCAATAAATAGTATCTAAATATGTTTTTTTTTTTTTTTCATTTACTTTCACTTTCTAAATCGGTCTAATTCATCTGATTTAAAAATACAATGTCAGTTTTAAGTATAGTCTACATTTCGCATGTCTACATTTTTCATACCTACTTGTCAAACAAAGAACACAAAGAGATTATTCATTTAATTTAACCATAGAGCATTATAACAAAGAGCGCATAATTTGCGTTCATTAGCTGATGTCACATTGAAAGACATTGTTTATAAATTGTGCGCAATAATATGAATTACATTATTTGCATGCGTTTTATAATAAAAAGCGTTATTACATATATCAGCAACAAAAGGATACTTTGAAAATACGTACTTGGTCAGTTCGTATTTGCAGATTACAGGTGCGCCGGCCAGCTGACCTTAGAGTCTAATAACTTGAGCACACTGAATCCCACAATTAATATTAAAAGGAGAAATTATATATATATATATATATATGTTAAAGTAGTTAATTTTGATGTTGAGAAATATGAGTAAGTTCTTCAAGGGCATACATCACTACAGCCTCGGGCTCTGTCACATAAACTACGTTCTCTGTGCAAAATATATTATATATTTCACAAATATTTTGCCATACTCTGTTCAACAAATTAATATATAAAAAAACAAGTTAATGTATATATGATAGTGCAAAATTGTGTTCCTAGCGCTAGCTACTGATGTAAGACCATATTTATATCCACTGATGATGACATAAAATACTATGTCGAAACGTTTGGAAAAATTAAAGATTAACTTCTAAATCTTTGCCTTTTATTTGATGTATGCCCTTGAAGAACTTACTCATATATATATATATATATATATATATTTATATATAATCCTGTATTTTGCCACAAAGTTTTATATTTGTGCATACCATTTGCATAAAGCTTTTGCGGATTTAAAATAAGTTACGGCAGATTTCGCGATTCAAATAAGATGACGTTAAAACAAGCAATTGGCAAGAATCACAATATTGTATGCTAAGTACCCATATTTATTTGTACCTGACCATGGATATTTTTTTAATTAACAGCATATATTGGATTGGATTCACTTTTTTAATTACTAACATTATGAGAAGCAATATTCTGTATGCCGATACTGGCTATACCTTGTTTTAGTTTAACCACCTGAATTCTTTGCTGTCTTATCTAGTCAATATGATAATAGTAATAATAAATAGTAGTCTGCCCGAAGGCAGGTCCATGGTATGAGAGCACCACAAAATCAATGATTTTCCTCACCTCCCTTCCTTTAATATTTTATTACTTTTAAATAATGACCACTAATCACTTTATATTCGTTTTTATGAATTTTTTCTCCAAACTTCTGCAACCATGCTTCCTGGTCCTTCCGGCTTTCAGTTCTCTCTATTTCCTCTTCTCGCATAAGTCGTCAATCATCTGCATTCTTCTTCTTCCCAATTCTTTCAGTCTTTCTATTTTACCTTTGACGACATCGTGTAGGAGACACTCTTTTTGCAGAATGGGTCTGATCCAGTTTCCTTTTCATTTCAGGATTCTGCTCAATAGAGTTTTTTCTTCGCCCGCTCTTCTCAGAACTTCATTTGTTATTTTGTCAGTCCACTTTATTTTCTCCATTCCAATACAGAACAATTAATTGTTTTTACATGTATGAGGTTTTTAACTATTTTATGTATAACATTTCAACAATTTTTCTTCAATATTATCTCTTATTGACGAGATTACTTACATCTTATATTTTATATATCTTCTCATATTGGGAAAACAGTCGTTGTAGGAATAAGAAATGAAGAGGCACATGATAAAAACATGGAAGAAAAGTTTGAAAAGTAGTACAGAAAACTCCCACATCATGGACGTGCCTTTAAGAAAAAAATACTGAAGTTTTCTTATAGCAATGAAACAAAATATACTTGACTAGAACTACAATCTGGACCTCTATTTCAATTCAGTACTTAGTCATGATATTTGGGTATCATGCTTCTGAGATTTGAATAAATCGATAAATGTTTGTTAATTTATTAATGGTCAAATTTGAATTAGTGGTCAAACAAATGGTTAATTTTTGAATCAGTGGTCAAAGCTCTGGGATTTCCACCAGAAGTTTTAGATTTGATATCCGCCTCGGGCAGCCTGATGACAAGCAGTAGTGGTATCAAATTTTACTTGGAAATATAGATAGCTATATATTTTCAAGTAAAAATAGCCCGTACCCGGCATTGCTCCATTAATTAAAGTTAGAACTACAGTTTAGACCTCTATTTCAATTTAGTACTTTATCATAATATTTGGTTATCATGCTTTAGTGTTTCTGAAATTTGAAAAAACAATATATGTTAGTTTATTTAATAACTTTCTTTGATTAGTGGTTAGAGCTATGAGATTTCAATCTGTTATCCAGGTTCAATACCCGTTTTGGGCAGCTGATGTCAAGGTTGACTATCAGTTTTTACTTGGAAATATAGATAGCAACATTTTCAAATGAAAATATATCTTACCGGCATTGCTGCATAAAAAAACATCAGTATTGCAAAAAATTTAATGATTAATCCACGGGGTTGGTTTTAAGTTCAGGTAGGATTAAGGTATTGCTTTATGTCTAGACCTACAGAAAATATAAAAATCTTAATAATAAAAATTCATCAAAGAGAGATAAGACATCTCTTTGGGTTCCAACTGTAAAGCCGACGCCAAGTGAAATCATCACAACAGCTTTTAGGACCATTAAATTCTAATTACTGTTGAAAGTAATAATTTAAAAAAAAATCATAATATTTGGTTTACTGCACCTGAAATTTGTCAATAAATGTTTCTTCATTTGGCTAATTAACTGTGATTGACGAGTATACTCGTCCTGGAGATGTGTCAAATTGTTGTGTATTGCTGAGTAGACACGTCATGTATATAAATCAGTGACTAATTTCTACTTAAACTGCTGTTTTTAAGAAAAACAAAAATACTCTAAAATTTCAATATGTTGCAAATATTAGGTGATTCTAGTAGAAACGGTTGTTACCTTAAGGTTATTTTACCTCAAGGCAAGTCGCATGAACTTTCTGATATATGTAAATAATTGACTTAATAAATATAAATAGAGATTTTGCTATTTACATATAAAATTTATCTGTTCATTCGAAAAATAATAATTTTGCTTCTGATCTTACCATTTGGTCTACAAGAACTGGAATCATTTGTGAATAAGGATTTCCTCTGAAAGAAATATTTAGATTTTGTTTTAATTGGTAAAATGAGGTATTTTTTTGTAAGATCGATGGCAAAATTTTAAATAAATTAACTCAAACATTTATTTATAACGTTTTAGAAGTTTCCAACTTCATGAGCACCAATGCTCACCATGGTAATTTTCCTCGACTACATTTTGAACTAATTTCTCTCCACATCGCAGCATCTGAAATCTTCACCGAAGTGTCGTCCAAATTTAATTATGAAGGCAACAAACGATGTCGTTATTCTTTTTAACCGTATCTGTGGTAATTGTTTCAACTGCGACATTTATTTTGAGAAAAACCGCTGCTTAGTGAAGTAAACATCTGTGTGGTCTCGACTTCTCGAGTGGTACGAAGGCTACCGTAACACATTTGAAACTGAGCCAAATAAACATATAATGCAACATTATTGCAAGCACTTTTTGTCCAGGAATTATCCACGCGAATCTTGCACGAATATATCATATTTAAGATAAAAATTTGCGAAATAGTAGCGGTTTCTTTTTCAAGAATCGCGATTTCTGGTATCACAATTTAATTATGAGGATTTGAGTGTGGATTGGGTCATAAGAGGTTCAATTGGTGGTTCAAACACATGTTTGCATTTCCAAACAATTTTTATATCGATCTGAGAGAGTTAACACTGTTACTCTTATTGATATATTGATAAAATGGATCGATTCTCCTTTTAGCAGCGTGATATCAAGCAGTAGTGACATCGGTTTTCACTTGGAAATATAGATAAGCAATGTTTCCAAGTGAAAATGGTCCTTATCCGGCATTGCTGCAGCAATAAATATTTGCCCTGTTGCAGATATTGTAATAATAAAATTTATCACACAGAGATGAAACAACTACAGGGTGCCTTATTTATATGTAGTCAGTGGAAATGTTGAATAACTTAAACAATTTTCAATACAATTTGATATTTTTTTTATTATCAAATTTAAAAGCTTTACAGTCTTTTACAGTATTTGGGTTGTCGTTTGTAAAGTATTCAGTCAAATTAGCACAACAGATTATAGGACTCTTAAGTTCTGATTACAGTATTAAAAAATACTATAGAGATAGCTGTATTTACTATATTTTATAGTCCACAAAAAATCTATTATATCCAACGATTAAATTTTTTTAGATATTTTATTTATTTAGATGCATTTCTAACGATTGTTTTTTTCTGTAAAGCAGGTTGACTTGAAGTAAATTTATTTACTAGTTTTGACAAATTGAAAATAATATAAATTATCATTACTACTATTACTAATTTATTACTATTAGTTTACTATTTTTTAGTTTACTATTTTTCTATTTTTTTCATAGCCTACGAAATAGCTTCAGAGAACTTAAAAATAATAATTTACAATATAAAATACTATAAGTAAACCTA
>NW_020537804.1:0-27370 GCF_003426905.1 Ctenocephalides felis
ATCATGATTAAAAATACATTTGACAAATCGTGAACAATGCCGGCAACATATGTAAGGATTATGTAGTGTCACAAAGAACACAATACATTGTGTAAAACGACTGGGACTTAAAAAAATACGCAGGATTATGTAAACAGTTGTAAAAATTTATTATTAATTAGTGCTTTTGTGATTTACAGACTGCTAAAATAGCTGTTGATAAATTTTGATAAATCAATCATTGAAAACATTAGATTTTAAACTTATTTTGTAATATACTATTTGACGTAAAAATATTGCAAATGTTAGTTTTAGGTAAATGTTACATTTAATAAATTTGATTTTATTCAAATATAAAAATATGCAATTAATTGCTATACTTAAATTTGTGATAATTGTTAAATACATGCTGTGAAAGTATCAATATATTTTTATATGAGAGAAAAATATAAAGACGAAAACTGAATGTAATGAGCAAATAAATAACTAGTGGGGTGTATGGCATCGTGTCTTAAGGCAAATTGCTGGAACTTCCCGTACCGTAACGAAATGTTCGAGAAATACTGAATGTTTTCAAATAGATTGTTATTAATATTGTAAAATTGTCTAATATTTATAAGAATTACATAAACTGAATTGCAAAGTTGAAATTATTTGTTCAAAGTATATTAGAACTTTATTAATTTTTTTTTTCCAAATCAATTATTTGTTAGACAAGCAGAACGTTCTTTGAATCATTTAAATTCGATGCATTGTTCTTTAAAAAACGCAATTTTTTGCACAATTAGCTCCGTATCTTCGAAATGGCTGGGCCTGCCTTTGATAAAATCTGATTAACACTTCTCCCAATCATTACTAATTGAATATTTTTTAGAACATTCAAATCGGATGCTCCTTTCTCTCAAAAACTCGATTTCTTTTCTGCACTCTTTGCTCTTTATCTCCGTAACTGCTGGACCTGCCTTTACAAAAACTAATCAGCTCATCTCCCTATCATAGAATTCGAATGTTTTTTGAACCATTCAAATCGGTTGATCCGTGCGCCCGAAAAGGTGACTGGAAATTTGTAGTCATACATACATACACACACACACATATCCATTTTTTCTGAGGTATGCCAAAATGTTCAGAAACCTTCAAAACGTCGAGAAATATAAAAATTTTCAATTTCGATTTTCGGCCCATTACAATAAACATACTCTACGGAAAGTTGATAAAGTCGTACATCGAATTTTCTTTTTATATCCAAATATACACCCTCATTATATAAGCAGAAGATCGCAGAATCCTGGGCAATTTTCAAGAATTCAATTATATTTTTCTTCTGAACATAATACATTAAACAGTGCATAAAGACAGTAATTGTCTTAACAGTCTAATAAGCCCATTTAAAGCGTACTCTGCATGCACTTTAATCGTGTTTTCTGTTGTCCTTCGCACAAATTTATATCTGCCCGTTTATAAATGAATTCGTATGAATTTCATGCTTTTATAATTTAAATATTAAAATCTCCAACCAGCCGTCGTCATGCGAAATAAACTCGCGCTTTGAGTGCAGGACTTCATAGTCAATTTGAATTTTAAATAAGCGCAGTTTATAATTGTTGCGTATTTTGTCTCTGCTTATATTTAGCCAGACTTTGTTGAGATTTTGTTTTGCATATTTGGGTTTTTTTTATTTCGTTTGTAAATGAAGTGCACTTCCTAGTTTTTTATGACACAAGTGCCAAATGTTACATATGAAAGGGCAGTAATATTGTACGAAGTGGGTTGTGAATTTGCATTTGATGATTTTTGTAACCTAGTCAAAATTGACGCAGTAAATGAATTCTTCCATAAAATTTTTATATGTTACTCCTTTGGAATCCTATTCAATATTATCTCATATCAATGCAGAGTGTTTTAACTTATTGACAAAAAATTGTGATACTGGCATATTGTGGTTTCTTCGTAGCTTTGTGGTAAGAGTTCATATGTTCATATGTTACTCCTACCCAATACCCTCTAATATTATTGCAGAGGTTTCTAAATATAGGTTTCTGAACATTTTGGCATATCTTAGGAAAAAATGCATGAATATATATATATATATATATATATGTGTGTGTGTGTGTGTGTCTGTGCGTATATTTTACAATTTATCATTTACCGATTGAATTGAAATTGATTAATTCCAAAAAACTCAGAACAAAAAAAATATTTTTGTTCTAATTTCTGCATATTTTATTCTAAATCAAACCATTTGAATTCTATTAGGTAAGATAAATATATTTCATAGCTTTGTTTTAGAATTAGTTCAAATCTGCTAAAAGTTTGAACAGAACAAGTAACACAAACCATTATATGCAATCGAACTTGTAATCCGGATTCCACTATGTTTGCGAATATTTTCACAAGCAAACATAAACATTGTATACTCTATTGTTATTTTATTTTGATTACGCATATTGTAAAAGTTAAAAAATATATTGGAATAAAATCCAATAATGTAAAACTAAAATCAACAGTTAAACAGAAAGTAACCGTTCATGTAAACTAATTTAGAGCAGAATAAAAGGAAAATGGTTAAAAATACATAAACGGATACACATAGTTATCAATAATGAAAGGTAAAAGATAAATAATGAACTAATGTAAAAATATACAAATAAAATAAATATAAACCCCACTAACAACATAATATTTAAAATAATATTAACCCTTTCCACTCGGGAATTTCAAAATTTGGACGCATTTCTAATGCCGGAACGGCGGCATCCGAATGGAAAGGGTTAAATATTATGAGAATAGCCACTATTATAAAATGGCAACAGCAAAATTGTACATTTGCCAAAAATTATAATTGAAAATACTTCAAGATATAGATGTTCGATTAAATCATGAAAAAGTGTAAGGATCATTTGAAATCTGTCTGTTTTTGAATTTCTTGCCTTTGAATATTAATAAGTATTGATTTATTATTATAAGATTGATTTGCAACAAAACCTTTGTCAATGTAATCAGATGCGTGTGAAATTGTCATCAGAAATTAATTGTATACATAATTTATCTTAAAGAAAGATTCTTTGAGGAACCATATTGTATGTAAAGGACTACAGAAACTTTTATTTATTATTCATAACAGCTATCAAAACAGATTTCAAAAGTGCTAATTTGACTTAATACAAGTCGATTCTACAGATGGCAACGCAAAGAGTTGTCCCGTCTTTGTATAATTACTTATTATTACAAGTTCTGTAAAGATGTGAATATTAATTCATGTAGCAATGCCGGATTTGACTATTTTCTCACGGATATGACTATTTTGTCACGGGTATGGCCATTTTTTCACGGATATGACCATTTTTTCACGGATATAACCATTTTCTCACGGATATGACCATTTTCTTACGGATATGACCATTTTTTCACGGATGTGACTATTTTCTCACGGATATGACTATTTTCTCACTTGGAAACATATTGCCATCTACATTACCAAGTGAGAGTCGAAGTGGCTACTGCTTAACATCTGGCTGCTCGATCGGGACCTCTGATTCAGGTCTGGTTGTTTAAAATCTTCACATGATTCTGTATATTAAATTATTACAAACTCTGGTTGGCAAAGTATTTGTGAATATGATCAATATCAACTTGTTATGAACGTGTTTCCAAAGTCTCACAATTTCTCAAAAACCAGTTGACACTACTATTAGAGGGTTTAATTAGATGTTTATTATTAGATGTTTTCCTCAAGCCGAAATAAACAAATTGGTATATATTCCTGGATTTCTTCGGAACAGTATTTTCAATTGTACAACTATTAACGCCTGACATACGTTGTATATTTTATTGAGTATACACTATCTATCTTTTCCGCCAACTTCAAAAATGTCATCAAACAACCGCATGCCAATAATGAAAGCACACAAATCTATTATTTCCCCGGAAGTGCAAACAAATAACTATACGCCCCGTTCTACAGATCGACTGGTATTGATTCTAAACTTATTTCCTTCGTTTTTTCTACACTTCCTTCCTTCCAGCAGCGTTTTCAACAAGAGAAACGATTCTTGGACTTGGGAGCTATGTAAACTAAATTAACGCCGCTTCAATGACTTTCAATCGCACACAGCCTGATGGGATTTTACAATCGCGAGCAGTTCCTGGTTCCGACTCCTACAGATTCTGGTAGGGCGGAAGAAGGCGGATTACGCGATCACTATAACGATGACTACCGGCGAAAGATGAATATTGTAATTTAAATATATCGTTTATTTTTCGTGTCATATCGCAATAAAGCACATTGTAGCGAGACGCGCCTTGCAAACTTGATATTTCGTTAGCGAGACGCGGAACACGCAGGGCTTAAATGAATTTATGAACAAAGATGAGGAAAAACAAGATACAACTTGAATGAGAGTAGTAAAGGTATCACTATTGTGGAAAGTATTAAACTAGACTTCAATATTACGTTTTATGCTCTGCTCCGCATTAATGAATAAAATAAAGATTAACGATATAATGATGCTCTGATTTTTAAATATTCTACATGGTAAAAGAAATTAATATCAACTCATATGCTTCATGCCTAAATTTACTACTATAAGTATATGCAGATAAATACTACAGAAAATTATAATTTGACTGAATTTTTTTTTTTTGTTCGATTCATTATTTTTTTTAATTAAATGTATCGACGAAACCCTAATAATATAATCATTGTCATTTTTATATTTTGCTAAATATGCGATAAAACCACCACTCTTTACGAATTTTATTTGATATTTATCAAATCCAATCTTTACTAAACATGTTATTTGAATCATACAAATCGACCGCTGTTTTCTAAAAAGCGGAAATCCATTTTTTGACTTTTTCCAAACGGCTGGTCCTACCTTCACAAAAACTAATCAACATTTCTTCATATCAAAGGAATTAAATGTTTTTTGAATCATTTACATTGGATGAAAGTTTGCATCCAAAAATACACACACACATGTAATGCATTCATACATCCACTTTTTTCAAGGTATGCCAAAATGTTCAGAAACCTTTAGATCAAAAGAATATTGTATATTATTTCCTATATATCTGATACAGATGTGATATTATATCATCTATTTGAAACTTTGCAATTGAAAATTTATAAAGTTGATCTATATTTGAAATGTTGTTTTTATCACTATTTTAAAATATAATTTAGTATTTTAGTCATAATAATTATTACTGAATGTCTTCTAGGCAGTTGTAATTTGATGGAAATATTAAAAAAATGTATCTATAAATATGCCAGATTAAAGTAATAATAATATCAAAGCACCTTTGGTGAATATTGCTCCAAATTTTTTTGCAATAAAAAAAAATTTATATATTGAACTATGTGGTTCAGCCAAAAACAGTAATATTCAGATTTTACAGCGTTCTCAAAACAAGATTCTAAAACAAAAATTTTTATCACCGAAATATGCTCCTACTATGATCTTATCATATAAAAAGAAAAAACTTGGAATACTGTGAAAAAAAAGAAAATTTGCTCAAATTCTTTAACAAATGATCACTCAAACGTATTAACTGAAAGTTAAAACACAGGTCACTCTCTCAGCCCTAAAAGGAGTAAACTCCTTTAATTACTTAAGTTCTTATTACTTATAAGTTCATATCTACATTTAGGTACACTATTTTTCAATTTTTTTCATAAATTAATAAATATTGTGTTCTTATTGTATAAGGACTACTATAAGATAGTTTTTGAAATAATTTATAATAAAATATATATCATCCAAGTTGCTAAATATCTAACTCAAGACAAATTGTAATTTATAAAGGAAATCAAAAACAACCTTTAGTGAATGACTTATATTTATATTTAGCTTAATTAGAAGGGAGTATTATCGTTAAAGTGCAATATATTGGTAAATTAATAAAATAAAGTATGATTATATAATATCCCAATATCATAAATAAAAAACACCAACACGAAACCAAGCGCTAAACGAAATTATCTCTATCCTGATCTAACTAAAGTGCACCAAGGTACGCGTCGCTCGTGAAAAAAGTTAGCAGAACAAGGGAAAAAAACTAATCCAAGTTTCAAAATCAAATTGAAGTCTCTTGTTGAGCGCCAAGTTGTCTTTGATGGAACTATGATATCATATCTTCCCCAGGGGATTCCCGAGCGAGACCCTAACCCATATGTCATAGCCGAGTGCCAGGAAGCTGCCCAATTATGGGATGGCCGAAGATCTTATTATGTACTAGCCACGCGCATCATACTTCATAAAATGCTGTACTGGGCGAACACTGCCGCGGAAATCGTATTATGGATATAATAGTTTGGATAAAACTTTCTTCAACAATTTTATGAGCAACGGAAACTTATAGAAAGGTAAATAGTATGTGAACAACATGTATGGGATAAAGGTCGTATGATTTTAATCTCAATTTCGGCCTACAATTGAGATTTGTATGCATATTCATAGAAACTTTGATCTTTTAAAAATCTGATGAAGGTGCTGTGGAATTGATGATCACTCAATTATTTTAACCTGGTAGTAGATTAAAAAATTGTACTCCTAGACTAGTAATTCCCAACGTGGGGCCCACGTCCCACAGAAAAATCCATTTTTAAATTCAAAGGGGGGAGGCAAATTAAAAAATTACACGACTTCAACCCACTTGCTTTGGGTGATTTAAATGTAATTTGTAAATACTGTCAAAAATTCGTTAAATATATTATGGTCATCGTTTAGTTTAAGTGAGCACAGGATGCATGTGCAAATCATATAATTTTTCCATATATATTTCCATAGGTAAGGTAAATACGGATCCCTTTTTAGGTCTAATGCAAATTTTCTCAATATAACGGATTATAGAAAAATTCCAAATTCTGTATGTATTAGTCTGTATATTTATAAATTGCCATCCCTTCCAGACAGCGGTATAATAATTTTTATATTAAATTTTTAAATTTAACATTTTTAGAATTCAGTAAGTTGCGAGACTAAGAACATCTTAAGAAATTCAGCTCGCACAAGTTACTCAAACTTTTAATAAAATTTATAGTTCTATGTCTATTGTCGCACAGTGCACACAATCGTTTAAAAGTGCAGTACTATGAAGTGATAACGGCAAAGGCAGCAGTAAGGTGTTATCGACGCCTTAACGGATATTTTAGATATTTAATACCAAGATAAAAATTCTTATAGAAAAAATAATATTTTAAATTAAATCTTATATACATTTGCATTTTTTATACGCTCACACCTACATCATAGGTTTCTATTCGTGTATTTTTATAGCCTTACATATGCCTATACGTTGCATTCTATACTTCACGCCTTACATCTATACCATACGCTATATTTCAGCATATACTCTGAAATCCCTACATTGTATACCGAATACACCTAACCTATATATACTATATATCCTATTAGCTATAATTTCCCTTACACGCTACATTAACCCTACCGAGAATCGAACCTGGGTCCGCCGCGTGGCACGCGACGACCTTATCCACTACACCACCGTAACGCTACAATCAACCGTCTTTTTTCGCGTGTCGTCGCGCCACCTTAGTATTAATCATCTAATTAATTAAAAAATGACCCGCGGAAACAACAGTGCGTCCCATATTATATTATTAGTGGGGGTATCCGATAGGGTAGTGGTTAAGGTGTGCGAGTGTGCGAGGTTCCACGCGGAGGTCCCGGGTTCAATTCCCGGTATAGGCAATAGATAGGTAGAGATAATACATAGGGCGTAAGGTAAACCTATATAATATAGGTGAATATATAAAATAGACAGTAGTATTTATAAGAAGTAAAAGTTATGTAGGTATATAATAAGTTAATGACGGTATAGGTATCTCACGGTATGATAAATAATAGATATCTATCTATGATATACAATAATATAGTATAGTATGATAAGTAATAGGTTATCTATCATATTATTAGGTTAAGTATTATAAAGTATTGTAATAAATCTTGAGTATTTTTATATCATAATTAATACCTGTAGGTATTAATGAATACAAATAACACCAGAATAAATATAATTAATGTCACTGAAGAATATAAAAGTATGTACTCAATGATTCCCTCATACTTGTACAATTTAATGTATAGACTAACTGTATATAATAGAGTTAATTATATAAGATGTCAATATATTGGATTTGTGAGTTCTTATCGAAATATATCAAATTTTTTGAACCGGTTTATGAATCGGATTTTAAATTTTAGCGTTCCGGCAAAAAATATTAGCACAACACCACTGCTTATGAGTACTATTTGACGAATATTTGTAAAAGAAATTTCGTAGAAAATAAATAGATCAAGCACATCTCTATAAAGTTTGAGCAATAATTTTTTTACATTATTTACATTTACATACTTTAATATAATTTACTTCTAACGGCTACCTTCCCAAATCTAAATTCGTCTTACAAATATTTTTCTGCATTATTCAGCTTTCACAAAAACATTAAATTTCATCAAGTAAACATTGCCTGTATGAAATTATTATTAAAAATATTCAATTTAGGAACGATCAAATAGAATATATCCGTTAGTCAATACTCCAACTGAATAACAGTTTCGAACTCACGTGTATATACATAGCTGGATATAACATGTTGGTTTTAATCTTTCATCAAACGATTTCCTGCATCCGGAATACATCGGATCTAATGTAGATTTTAATATCGCCACTTCGTACAAAATCCATGTGTACGTAATAGTTCGATATACTAACATTCGGGATGCGTTTATTAAACAAATGCGATTAATTGATCGACTGGCCGCACTATGGAAAAGAAAGATTGCCAAACGTTTATGGAACTTTTACTTAGTAAAATTTATTATGTCAATTTTAGTACTTATAAATGCTTGCAAAAACATTAAATTTAATATATGTTGAGAAAAAATAACATTCGAGCTGATATTCGATTATTAGAATGTGAATTTGGGATTGGTGCAAATGTGTGTTTATATAGTTTTATTGATTTGATAATGGCCTAAGATTAATAATAATTTACTATATCATATTTATTATATAAACACTTGAAAATTTGTGTAATAAAGATTTTGTATTTATATAATAAACCAAGTAAAATTATGATTTTGATTAAAGATACGTAAATATATTTATTTTTTACAAAATTAAATAATAAAATATAAACATTTTCAAATGAAGCTAAAGTAATTTGAAATATTAACGAAAGATCAAGTTTTTACTCGAAACATAAACGAGCATACTTTATTAAATTTTGGCCAAAAAAGATTTAGAATGACTTCTGGCAAAAACATACACAATTGCATGGAGAATTTCATTATATTTAACCCAAAGATTAAATTATAATTCAAACCATTTCTCTATGTATCAAAAACATCTGAAATCTGAGAAACGCTTCTATATTTAAATTCACTTCTTAACCAGAACTCTTACACAATCGAGTTAATTAGAAGCAACATGGTTTTTATTTCATAAACTAAACATAATGTATTGCGCAGCACCAATAAATTTTTCACAAGTAGTTTAAACAGTTCAGAATGTCAGAATCAGACTATTTTCTTAGCATATTTATTCTACACCTGAGTATAAACAAAAGAACTAAGAATTCAGCAAGTTCGCTTGAGTTGTATTTCTTGAACTTTGTATTTGGTTAGTGTTGACGCAATAATGCGCGCAAAGTAAATTAAATTATGTTATTATTCGATAAAGAAATCGTAGACGGCGAGAATAACATTGAAAAAAATAATGATAAAATTCAATCTCATTAACGCAATGTTCTGTAGTTGACAATTATTTTTAAATATTTTAATTTCTAAATATAATAGGTAGTAAATTATTTAATAGGAATGATTAATTAAAATAATCGATAATAAAAGTTATATTAAAAAAAAACAACACATATTTATCCAGTTATGAAGAACCCAAATACAAGCTTAATATCACGATCCTGCAGTTGCCTTGGTTTCGTCGACATCACGATCATGCAGCTCGTCGACCCGATTGCGTTGGAGCCCGGGTCGACGCTCTGATGATGTTGTCTCTACCAAACAAAGGTGCAAACTAAATTAAAAAGTACAAAAATTGCCAGAATTTGGTCAGCAACCATAGAGCGACAGTGCTGCATTGTATAGACAAGAACTTTGGTCCATAAATATACTAATATAAAATATCCTATATAATGTAAGAGTATATATGATTTTGTGCAAATATAAATAAGTTAAATAATAAATTTCATTAAAAAGAAGGTTCATATATAATTTGAACAAATTGGTTACGATGCAACTGTATCAACTGTATGTTCGTTCCACCACCGGTCTGTTTTGATTAATTTTCGTGTACATGTCCCCGATAGTCTGTGCCAAATCAAGCAACCCCTTGAAACATCCCATATGCTCGTCGTCCTGACGTGTTAGTCAAAGAGCCACCACGATGGTGTGTTCATCTCCGCGTACGGCGAGAGTACTTGGAGGTGATTCATCCGCAACGTGACCCTTTCACGTGGCGATCGTGATGTCACATCGCTCGTGCCGAATTAATAGGGAATCCGGCATGGGTTGCTTCGACGTCAAACTATAGTAAGTTGAAAGGTTTAGATCGAGGGTTGAATGATGTGGAGGACACCAGTCTTATAAAAATAGAACTTGGTCTCGCCGAAAAATATCGTGTTGTTCATTTAAAAGTATTTAATTTAAACTTCACCGTGATTCAAAATTTAGCTAGACTCCAATATTTGATTTGCCTCCAAAACTCTTCATTTTTACATCTACTTATTCTCAGTCAGAGATTTTAACAAACCACGTGAAAGTTGAGAAAACTGAACGCTGGATTTCCAAAAATCGGCTGTGTCATTGTGCCTGACGCTTAGAATTTTTACACGAGCCATGTCAGACATACGCTATTTTTTTTTAAAAAAAAGTAAGGAGAATAAGTTTTAATATAGGATCATGTCAGTCATATATGTGTACCATAAAAATAGTGTATTTCCATGAATTTTGGTAAAAAAATTATTATTTGTTATTAATTGATACATTTTTAACTAAATTATCTAATAAAGTTGCCATAGCCCATGTAAATGTTTGTCTGATACCACCGTGGCAATTAAAGTGTTAATAACAAACTTTATATAGCTTCATACGTTTTTAAGCGGAACAACTAGTGTGGAATTTAAAAAAATCGAATTTTCAATTTTTCCATATTTCGATAGGTTATACCTTTAAAAATAACATACCAAAATTTTAAATCGACATCTTAAATAGTTTTTGAGTCACAGCCATTTAAGGAGTATATATAGTATATAGTATAACGATCATTTAATCTTTAAACGTGGTTTTCTCGAAACAGCATTTTCCGCATTTGCTGCAGCGATTACTCAAAAACAAATGAACCGATCACTATCAAATTTTTTTACATGTTCTATATATCCGTAAAGTGAACTATCAATTTTTTGATCGGATCAAAAATCGAATTTGAGCAGTGCAAAAACGACCAAAATTTTGGGTAAAATTCGATTTTTTTTAAAAAGCGCCGTCATTTTGTCAATTTTTGATTTTTTCTCTATCGTAGTTCATTCTACAGACAATATTATCTAGTTTAACGAGATTTTTTTTTTTAAATTTCATTCACGTAGAAGGCCGGAATCACTGCAGCAGTGAAGGGCCTTTTTTTTGTCGCGCTGTTGGAGATCGACGATAACTTAAAAAATATTTAATTTTTTTCTTCAAAAATTTTGCTATGTATTCTTAAAACATGTATAAATACATACTTAAAATTTTGAAATGATTAATAAAGTAGTTTTTTTATTATAAATTCTCAAAAATCACCTCTTTTTAGGCGATTCAAAAATCACTTTTTTTATTGGTTCAAAATTTCCGTTATATATTACCATATAATCCGCAGTTATGAAATAAAACAAAGTTACTTTATAAATGAAGAATTATTTACAATAAAGACACATATCATTTTTTGTAACTAAAATTTTATATATTTAATATATGAAACTAGATATGTAACTAAATTTTCAAATCTTGATAGACTATGCAATTTTGTTAATTAACGTAATTTCCAAAATATTTATTTTTTAAATATAATACATTCAGACTTTTAAAGATTTTTAACTATGATTTTAAGTCTTGATTAATTATAGTGTTTATTGATAAAACTTCCAAAACATTTAATGGCTCAAATTTAATTTTATTTTTATAATTCAAATAACCATATTCTAAAACTCAAACAATGAATTAAACAATTACATATGAATTTGCGCATATATTTGCATAATTTTAATGTAATTTTAATGTGTATACGCAATCACATTAAATATACTTCACAATTTTATCAGAGTAGCATATTATTGTTTAGTATTATTTAATTTTTAATTAAATAGCTAAAACGAAGACGAAACATTTATTAGTAACGCATTCAAAAAAACGATAGTATCGAGCTCAAAAATAACTTCAATATCGAGATAGTTTTTACATATGAATATTAATTTATATTCATTATATATATGATATTTAAATTTATATATGATTATTACATTAAAATTTTACGGTATATGCAATCGAATTAAATTCACCGTCCCAATTTCACCAGCGCCTATTCTAATAGAGATCCGAGTTGGTTCATCTATCGCGCGGGACGAGCCGATGGCTTATGAGGCGGGAGAATGTGTATGCGCGACTAAGGCGGACGAGGCGGGTGAGGGCGCAAACACGCGCTTCGTGTCGCCTTTCTTCTCTTACACTTCGCGCAAGTGAATTCAATCAGAATCCTTTTGCGACAGTATCGTACCGCTTATAGATTTTCTTTCGAACAAGATTTTTAGATCCAGTAATATATTTGTACAGTTAACGGTAGTCGAAATACTCGTGAATAGTGCCAATGCAGATGCAATTGGTATTAAATTATGTAGGAGGTTTGTAGGTTATTTTTATATATTTTTTAGCATCGGTATAGCAGTTGTGCATTTACTTATATTGATGTGCTTATATTTAGGTAATTAATTATTTTTATCTGAACGGAAAATATTAGTATAAAATATTAAAAAATTTGGAACCTTTGAAGTGTAGACGTGGGTATAAGACAACGTCTGTTGGTTTCTTTTAATCATTACTCAAAAATGTTTTTGTTTAAGTTGATATTACTTCGATAACGAAATAAAATTACCCACTTACGGTCAACTACGTAGCCAATACAATAAATATCAATTAAAAATACATACTTTTTAACCCAAAAATTCAATTTTATTTGGTTACCCGTTTTGGGTAATTTACCCCGGAATCCCGACCACTGCGCTAGTGTATATATAATAGTACAATGAAATCGTAGTTCTTCCTTTATCCTATTAGTAATTATACTTTCAAAAAACCTCTTATATTGAACTATTATATGATTATTTAACTTATTATATTTTAATATAACGCTACATTAGCTAAGAAATGTTTGAAATAGTTGAAAAAACATACAATTTAACATCTAGCTTATACACTTTTTCATCAAACATGAAAATCTTAAGTATTTTAACATATCTCAAATAACAATTATTGGCAATTAAGGGTCACTTGTGTGAAATTTTCTAAAAACCGAATTTTCAATTTTTCCATATATTGATAGGTTATACCTTTAAAAATAACATACCAAAATTTAAATCGATATCTTAAATAGTTTTAGAGTCACAGCCATTTAAAGAGTATATATATATATAAGTATATAGTATTAATGATCATTTAATCTTTGAACGCGTTTTTGTCGAAACAGCATTTTCCGAATTTGCTGCAATGGTAACTCAAAAACAAATGATCCGATCACCATCACATTTTTTTACATGCTCTATATATAGTTCTCCGTAAAATGAACTATCGATTTTTTGATCGGATCAAAAATCGAATTTTGGCAGTCCAAAACGACCAAAATTTTGGGTAAAATTCTACTTTTTTTAAAAAACACCGTCATTTTGTCAATTTTTGATTTTTTTTCTTTATCGTAGTTCATTTTACAGACAATATTATCTAGTTTAACGAGATTTTTTTTTTTAAATTTCATCCACGTAGAAGGCCGGAATCACTGCAGCAGTGAAGGGCCTTTTTTAGTCGCGCCGTTGGAGATCGACGATAACTTAAAAAATATTTAATTTTTTTCTTCAAAAATTGTATTATGTATTTTTAAAACATGTATAAATATATTCCTAAAAATTTGAATTGATTGATGATGTAGCTTTTTTAATATAAATTCCCAAAAATCACCTTTTTTAGGCGGTTACACTAGTTGTGCCCCTCAAATGACAATGTAGCCAGTGTCAGCACAAATGCCTAAAATCCACATTACTTCAATAAACTATAAAACAACATAATTACTGCCCATTAACTGAGTCTATCAATTTCCTAACAATGTACGGTTCTGTATTTTATCCATCGTTTTCCGTCTAGGAAGAGACTGCACGCGGATCGAGAGGGCGAGTGATGAAAGATGGTTTGGGTATCGTGTTACAGCCCACGGGTAGAAGTTAATAGGTTCCCCTCACTACTCTCGACGGCCGTGCGAGATGATAGATTGTCGCAGCTCTCGTAGACTTTTCTCTTCGCGCGGAGTTAACTGCATTACTTTATACTTTATTCCCCGTAGCCTACCTCTACGCGAAGAAGTAGTGTTGTAGGAGAAACCGGGGGGAACAGACATAGGTCAATATTGACAATATTTGTACCGATAGATATCTAAAATGTACCATTTATTGTAATCTATGCAAGTACCTACTTAGAGAGTAAAATAAATAATCAATACCACATCACAACTAAAGGTAGTTCGTTAATCTAACAATTCCAAGGAGCTGCTGAGACATATTGTCATGGAACACAGTAAACGCACGCATTGCAATTATCCAATTGTAGATTAATTTTTATTATCAAATCGTTTTTCAGAGGCCTATAATATTTCAAGGTGTTCAACAATATCTCCATGCAAAGATTCATCAAAATCCCAGAAAAGTAAAACTGAGGTTCTCCTTGTAAGTAAAGCTCCGACTCGATAAGAACATATAGAATTTATCATAAGATAATGGCAAGTGCACAATGCCGTATCTTAACAAGTTTATTCCATTAATGGCAATAATAATAGGTTGTCAAATATCTCCCTTCCGCCTTTCTGTATTATAAACCAAGAGCAAAAAAGCGGAAGGGAGATATTTGACAACCTAATATTTGTATATAGATTATATTCATAAGGAGATTCCCAAGCGAAATATAATAAAATACAAACTATATATTTAACTGTGAGAGACTAGTATACTTGTTATCGTTAATCTGGAGGATGTTGTGTTTTGACTTTTCATATTAAAAATAATATAGAAGTGAAGTCTCTAAAGTAAATTTTATGTAGTCGCATTCCATCAAAAGCAAACTTACAGACACTACAAACTATACAAAACAAGGCACTGTGACTAGCACTAAACAAATCCAGCAACCCAATGACAAGTTACTACTATAAGATGTTTATAGCATTTTAGGTTTATTTTAAAATAGTTATCCCTATCTGTGCAAAGAAAGAAAGTACTAATACAATCGTTTTTAAATTCAAATTTTTGCATATTTTACAATTATGACGATAATGCAAATTTCAAAGTGTCTCTAATTTCAATACATCCTAATAATATTCCACAAAAACCTGATAAATTTTGTATTTTTCATTTATTTTAATATCATAATCTGTGAAATTTAATTCTATTATCAGCAAATGAATATAGCATTGAATTTATTAGACAATCAGATTTATCAGTTATTAAGATTTTATAGCAAAATGCAGCAACGGCAAAATTTTATTATAAAAATACTTTAGCAAAATTTACTTATGTATGAGCCTTAATCATAGTTTGTAGAGCCTTTTTTAAATCGATTCAAATTATCCAAATTTTACTGCTTGATTATAGGCTGAATTTTAAAAAAATTATTGTATATACTGCACAATAAAAACAACATATGTGATGCATTATAATCTAATGTATTAATAATAATTGGATTAATTTTGTAAAAGTTCCATGTGTTGTAGCTATTATTATTCAAATATCCCTGATCTCCCATAAAGTCTTAGGATGGTTATAAGAAAAAGTAAGGCGCTAAAAAAATGACACGCCAACTATTTAATCCGATAACAAGTTTGTTATTATATAAAGAATTTCGATAGAGTCGTTCGTTATAACGTCACGGCGACGTGATGTATACCTGCAAGAGAAATGATTTAAACATGTTCTACTTATGGATTTATAGCGAGGTATTTAAAACGGAAATTTATTATTTTTTTTGCTAAAAATTTAAATTGAGTTTTATAAAAAAAAATTAATAGAACTCACACTCAAAAACACTCATATAAATACTTGTATAGGTTTGATATCAGTCTTATTTCTAAGCATAGATAAAAAAATTAATATTCGAGGATACTAACACGTCACGATGTTTAGCTATACTCTTGAAAAATTATTTTGTCCTAAAAATGTTAAGTTTTTAATTTTATTTAATTAAATATGACTTGAATAAAATGCAATTCTTTAAACAGATTATTATGATTACATAAGAAAATCAGTATAAAAAACTTCATATAATATATTTTTATATCACTCCTTTACAATTTTCTCAAGAAGTCATTTAATTCACTTCCGGGACATCATAGCAAAATTTGAAGACACAAAATACATAAAGTTCCAATCAACCTAATTAAGTCTCATACATGAAACCCGTGAAGATTGAAACTGGTGATAAAATTCAAATATGTCCCATCTCTACATCGGCATAAAATTATAAGTGATACAAAGTAATAAGGAAGGTGGCAAATACACGGCTTCTGGTCTAATATTTACAAAGTAGAGTTTATTTAATATACAAATGTAGGAGAATCCTGAGGCTGATGAAATATGTTTATGGGCAAAATAAAATATACTTTTGCATTTCTTTATACAAGTACAGTTGGAGCTTTTAGTGATTTTTCAGAATGTTTTTGACCATATCATTCCATAATATAACCTTGGCTTCTTTTTTATGATTTTTTCTTTTGCGTAAGTCGTCTATAATCTGCAATTCTCTACGATTCGACTATGTTTATTCTTTTATTTTATCTCCTTAAACATTTGCAATATTCTTTATTTATCCAATATGAATTTTATAAAGTTTTCTTCTATTCAACTTGTATATGCAGTAACATTAGCTCTTCTTTCAATACTGTTTTATTTGGTACAAATGATTATTCATAAATTATTCTGAATTAAAAATTGTAATTCAAAATTGAAGTCTAATAGTTGATGACCTCCAACTTGCAATATTAACCTATATACACAATATTAAGTTGTAAATTTGAATATACCGGCCATTAGTGTGAATCCATTAGGTTAGATTAGATAGATGGGTACTGAATATTCTTAATTAATTTAAATTAGAAAATTGTAATTCAAAATTGAAGCCTAATATAGATGTCCCTGTGACAGTACAGTATGGCATGAAGTTGGCTATGATATATGTAAATGGTTAATTAAAGTATCGTGAATGAAAAATGGAGTATATAGAATTAGTGAAAGATATTGGTGTTTTTGTACAACTTCCAGGAAGTTGAATAAATAATCTCATAATACAGTGAGATTACAGTAGTGATAACAAATAATTTATATTTAAACACTTCTTTAAAGTAATTCTACCATTCAAAATTGATTAAATTTACTACATAGTACAAATATTATTTCAAATCAGATTTTCTTCACCTTAAGATGTGAACTGAGAAAGTTCTCTCACGATAGCTTTTGGGATGAGCACCCTTGACTGAGGACTTTCGGATCCATCTGATTCCGTCTTATGCTCAGGGCTTCGTTTTATCGTGTTGTTTTCACTATTCTATGAGTATTTAACGATGGGGGACTCCGTCGAAGCGGAGAAAATGAAAGATACGAGAAACGACGCCCGATGTGTTAATTATGTAATTAACATGCACGCCAAAGCATAAAATTCTACGCCTTTCAGTCCCACGCATTTGGGTTGGAAGTCGATCTGCCTACTCTGTCCTGCGCTGGAATTAGGCGAAGGAAAATATTGTTTCTCCAACAGCCTCTCCGTGCACTTTGTAATTGAGCGAAAACTCGAATTGTATTACAGATGCGCATTCAAATAATTTGCATTTTCAGTTTTATGAAATAATAATTGCAATATGAAAACAATGTTCTAATTATACGAGAGATAAAAAAAAAATGGTGTGAAAGTTATTGTTCTCCTTGATAAAGTAAATAATGGAAAATTACAATGTAATAGAGTGAAATATACAATACTGTGATAGTTAATTAAAATAAAATCATTAAACACTTCATGAAAACGGTGATCATATTTTTACATTATTAAAAAATAATACCGAAGGTCCTACAAATCTTACACGAATTTACATGTAGAGTAGTCATCACCTTAAATCGGGCGACATCGCAATCACGAGATAAACAGCTACATTATCAAATTTTTAACTAAAGTATTTTTTGTTGTCAGTCTTTTTAAAGCTCGGTTTCTTAGTTTAATGTACCTGAATATAATTTTTATGTGTAAGTTATTAAATTGTTATATAAGATGTATTGCTCGGATTAGGTTCAGCAGATTTTCTTATGTACCCTCAAGAATAATTCACATACAGTTGGGGTAAAATCAATTATTTTGTTAAAACAAGCTGAAAGTTCTTTGAATCATTTAAACTGGACGCTTAGTTCTCTCAAAAACTGCCATTGTTTGCACATTTAGCTCTGTATCTTCGGAATGGCTAGGCCTGCCATTGCCAAAAACTAACAATCACTTCTCCCAATCATTACTATTTGAATGTTTTCAAAAAGATCATTCAAATCGGATCCTCCGTTCACTCAAAAACTCAATTTCTATTTTCTGCACTCTTTGCTCCGTATCCCCGAAACGGCTGGACCTGCCTTAGCCAAAAACTAATCAACTCTTCTCCCTATCGATAGGAATCGAATGTGTTTTGAACTATTCAAATCGGTTGATCCGTGCGCCCGTAAACGTGACTGGAAATTTGTATCCATACATACAAACATGCACACGCATACACATCCATTTTTTCTGAGGTATGCCAAAATGCTCAGAAACCTTCAAAACGTCGAGAAATGTAACAATTTTCAATTTCGATTTTCGGCCCATTACAATAACTTACCCTATGGGAAGTTAAAAATTAACAAAAATATAAAATCAGTTAATTTTTTTACAAGATATTACAAAATATTAAATCAATTAATAATTTTACCAACTATAATGATTCTGATAAAGTTCCATACGAAAGTTGTATCCAGTGTGATTTTTATGAAAAAAAAAATGCAATAAAAAATGTATTTCAATCAGAAGTTGTATTTAACTCATTTGTAATGAATGTGTATCAAAAAACAATGAGTCTGATTATAATAAATTAAAACAGAAATAACTATCAAAGTAAGATTTATACAGTAGAAGAAGGAGCCGATTTTCTTTTGTAATGATTTTTTTTTATTTCACCAAATAATTTAACGGCATCGCGTTGATTGAATAATATTAATGTTTTTAAAATTAAAATTAAAATAGCGGATCAGTTTTAAAAATGACATGATTTCTACAATTATGAACTAGCTGAAAATTTAACTGATCAGATCATTGTGCCCTGATTTACTTGTATTTATAAGATCTAGTTAAAGATTGTTTGTACATTTAATTTAAATTAAAACAATCTCCTTCTATATCCCGATTGAATTTTATATATAAAAGAGAGTCCTTTATTAATAGTGCTTTAAAGCATTTCATTTCAATTTTACCAGAACTCAATCTCTCGCACTTTTGTTTGATCTCGGAATTCGCGCTAGAAATGTATTAATTATCATAATGGATGCAACAATAATATAAGTATGATTCTGAGCCGTGGATCCGCGCGAGATCTTGCTGAATTCTTCGATGCCTCTGGGTACAAAACGAAAACGTCTTTATTCTATGAAACGTGAGAAAAGCTTTCCAGTAAGGGTTGCTTTCTACATTTAAACTGTAAGATTGGTGTGTGAGAATGAAGGCAGTTAATTAGTTAATTAATGGACAGGCACGAAGACGCGCTCTTATAGTCCACTCCTTTAGTTTCGTCCGAAAGAAAACTTCAGAGGCGAGTCTTTCAGTCATTACAATAATAAGCGAATAGAATTTTATCTTTTATCTTGTAATTTAACTAATATCACATTTTGTAATGGTGCAAACTTTGTGTAATTGCTAAAACCATCTGGGAAGTTTTTTCGGTCTGGTATGAAGTACTTTGTAACGACTTAGAAGTTCACGCATAGTGGAAAAGAACGAATATGTAGTTCTTCATAATTCTTATGAAAAATATGTATATATATATATATATATATATATATATATACATATAGCAATATAGCAATAAAAAGTTGGATTTGATTCTCGCTCAGGTTACATCTGATAATATTTTTGAAGGTGATGCAGGTTCAACATTAAACTGGTAAAATTATGCAAAAAGAAACTTTCATTAGTTCTAAATCACTCTGCTTTTGATATCATTTTTTGGTGTATAACATGTTACAGAATTTCAAATTTTTCAGACGTTTAAATCTCCAGTATACATAAAGATTATTTGTTAACTAAACATTCAAAATCGACGATCAATCTGCATAATGTGCGTATATATATATATATATATATATATATATATATATATATATATTTCTCTTTTATTAATAATCATCAGAACATAAATGAATTCTAGTGCATATAATTTAAACTCAAAATATGTCTTCAATTGAAAGAGACTTGTTCAAATACTAATTATAAAAAAGCAAAAAATGACGTACACTTAAGACTATGAGTTCAGTATTCCTAATTATGAATTTTAGACTGATAGTATAAATTTAAGAGACTAAGAAGTTTTTCAGTAGAATTCATATTCCAGTGCAACGCGTATTGTATTTTTGTATTTTTAATTTAGAGCAGTATGTTGATCTTTCATAAACTTTATCCTAACTTGCAATGAAAGAAATTCATTCAGTGAATCATAAACAAATATTAAAAATTCATTATTAACTTGCCAAAAGACAAGTTTGTTTTTGCCAGAAAATCCGCCTCATCAATTTTACGTTTTCTTGATGCTTCAGAGCATTTTGAATCGTTTAACACCAAAATTAGAACAAATATTTGAGTATGTGAAAATTTAGTTTTTTCGAAAATAGTTGCACTGTTTTTAATACAGGCTAATTGACTGCGTGGATTGGTTTTACGCCCTGATTAGCCTAACTATTTTTTTTTTATAATTAGTATATAAGTGCAATATTTTCGGATCACTCTTTCGCCAAAAATAGATCCAATTTTGAAAAATCGAAAACTGTTCGAAAGATATTAGTTGGCGATTATGCTGATTAGCTTTTTATAAAGATCGACCAAGCCAGTTTTTCATCATTACCTTTTTTAAAATCTGACGGTTTCAATGAGACTTTGCGTACCGATAGAGTTCCCTTCTTTGAAAAACATTCTAAAATAAATAAAAGTGCTTTTAACAACATTTAATAATCCGCACGTCTCGACATCAATAGGAGTCGAATGGAGAATCAATTTTGGAATTATTCAAATCGGTTAATCTGTGCGCCCGAAACCGTCGACATACATACTACACAATCATAAAAATTTAAAGAAGGTTTTTATTAATGGCGGTCCCGAAATTTCAAACACCAATCATTTTAAAACCGTGGATTTTCAAAAGTAACTAAATCTCAATTTTTATTATAGAAAAATTCATGCAAGTTGACATAAGATAAAATGACACATAAAACAAGTTATGCTCGAAACCCCACAACGTGCACGAAAAACCTCACATTTAGGTATTAAATTAGATCTTCATATAAAAATCTCGAAACAAAACATTATTTACATGTTTCCAGCAACTCGTCGGCTCTAAAACCCTTCGCTCCGGATATGATTCTTTGGCGTATAACGTCTTTCGAGCGTTTTCATCGTACACATGCAATACAATCCGAACGTAATCCCTTGTTTGAGAGAACCGTCGACTGGTGCACCGTAGAGTCAACTACTCCGCACTGCATCAGGAGCATTTTATGCATGACTGATGCCGCTTTAATTAAAATCGTGAAAAGATTTGCCTAGCAAGCTTGTACCGAGGAGAAAAATGTTTTATACTGAGCTTCGGGGGGTTTAGGAAAGCGACCGAGTTGATATTATCCCAACATAAAAATTCATCACGACGATAAAAGTAACATTGCTTATCAATATGATACTGTTGTTTTAAAAAGATCGAGCAAAAAATATAAAACCATAATGAAAAGATGTAGGTATATTTTACACCACATTTATTGTTGAACGTTGATACAAGAAATTAACGTTGAGAATCATATGCTACATCATCTAAATTTCTAGGATCACCAAACTATTTTAATTAAGTAGATCTAAATCTCTTCGGAAACTAATAGCATATAGTAGGTATTCTGAACTTGTAATTTTTTAAATATTTCACAAAGCCAAAAACTCAATTTGTTACTTCCATCACTCACAATTCCGCTAAAAATTGAATTACAATTTTTACCGCTTGATCATACAACAGGTTTTACATTTTTCGGAATTACAGCCAATCGCATGTAATAATTTTATATAGTATTCCTAACTCAGTTAATGCTTTTATATCGATAATCTCTTTGATGAGCAACCAGGCTATTGAATAATATTACGAATTCTCTATTATAATAATTTGCAATTTGCATTGCACACCATGGGGAACACCATAAAAGCTGGCTAACCAGTTCAACATATTAAACATCAAATGAATTACAACGTTCATCGCATAAACAGCCAGGTACATAAATTGTAATAGTACATATATGACATAGTAAGTGCATACATAAAATGATTATTATTGTAATTGTACAAAATGTTGAATTCTAAAGCTTATTGACGAAACGTGTATCATATATGGCAAGAATTAACCACTAAATTATATAAAAATTTCAGCCCTATTAGATAAATTCAAATAATAAAAAAATCATCAAATATGGATGGATTAACCATTGGGTTATCATCTAGGAATACAAAGTAAGCAGAAGTTTCAGTTCAACAGCCTATGGGACGTGAGATTCTGATTGCTGTTAGAAATATATACAAAAAAATGGTGTTTTGGCAATATGGTTTCATTCAGATGGTATTAAAATAACTGTTTTTGGTTCATTTATCATAGCAAACTATACACAGTGCATTCAGCTATATATTATTACAGGTGTATATAATATTTGACAGCGTGAGAAGGATCGCTATCCTGCGAAAGCACCTTCTTAGATATTATGTGATATGTTGTAGTAAATCATTGCAGATTTTTTTTGATATGCTATGGCGGTAAAGGCTTGAGCAGATTATACACTAAATGGATTGGATGACGACTTAGGCGAGCTTTGTATATGGAGCAGTATATTCTTCTATAGTTAGAATTCTGAGATCTTATGTTCTATTTATTCGCCGCACCCATAGTTGTATGCCGTAGGACCATATTGGTTTGATAATTGTCTTGTATATTAGGAGTTTATTTTCTATTGTGACTTGTGATTTCCAGCCCATTAACCAATTAAGTTGACTACGTGTTAATTCAAGTTGCTGGCGCTTATTTAGAATATGTTCATGCCAGATTAGTCTTCTATCTAAGTGTATTCCCAGATATTTAACTACATTGGATACAGGAACCAAATCACCATTCAATAACTTGATCAAAAAATAGAAATTTGTGGGATAAAATCAATAACGAAATTCTATGCAAAATCGATTACCAACATGGTATATAATTGACTTTATTTAATTGTCATTAGTTATTTGCAATCAATTACCATAAATAATCAGTATAACTCATTTTCTACTTAGACAAATTAACATTCTCCTGTTTCACCTAAGGACTTCCATTCCAGGCATATCGATTTGTCCACATGCGATACGACAATTTATGGGCATAACTTCAGCAACGGCCCAACGGCCGAGGGCGCAATTATGATGCACGATAATTAAATACTAAATACCATTAATTAAATGCGATTGCTATTCATTATGCCATTATGCATTTACATACTCGTAAAGTTTTTATATTGGTGTATTGGTTACACTTTTTGAGCTAGTGTAAAGGTTAGTGATTATACCTAGTAACAGTTGGCATACAAGAGGTTGCTATTGAAGACTTCATTTCTTGAGCCACAAATACATTTATCTTATAATCATAAAAATCATTCTATCGGTTCTAACACAAGGCTATAATTTCTTACCAACCATCGCTATGAATGAACATTATTATGAAGTTTAACAAATTTTATAGTGTGAACATATAAAAGCAGTTAATGTTACTAGATAGTATATAAAACGCAATATTTAAACCACATTATTAAATAAACTTCGATGCGAAATTTCCGGTGATAACCATAAAAATATCATAAAACTGTACTAACATTATTTTATTAAACTTATGGAAATAGATATAATATATGCAACGCGGATTGAATTGAGAAACACTACTAAATTTCAGATGCTCCAGGTATAAAAAAAAATAAAGGTAATAAAAATAGAAATAAAGGCTATTTTTTATATAAAAATAGTTCGCCATAATATATAAAAAAGTTACTCTATTGAAAATTTTAAAAATATTATTTACCTGTATTTTAGGAACAATTATATAGTTTTACCAGCAATCAGAACTTTGAGACTCTTATAAGAGTCATATATGAGTTAAGAGTCATATATGAGCCTTTGTACCAACTTCCTAAACAACGTGGTTTTATAGATTGCAACTCAAGCGGCTGCCCTATTTTTAAGTGAGAAATTTATTATTAAAATTTCTGTTATACCAATAAAGGTTTTATTGATGCAGCAATGTGGATAAGGACTATTTTCACTTGTAACATTTAGCTATCAATACTTTCCATTAAACACCAATGTTCGTACTGCTTGACTTCAAACTGTCCGGGGCGGGTATTAAATCTGGATAGCCATGGGGAAACTATAAATTTATCTTTAATCTTAATTTTATTTACTCCTTGACTTATCAACTGACTTTGGTTATTTTCAATAAATCTCAATTGAAATCTAAAAAATCCAATTACTCCATCCGGCATCTACAAAGATTGAACTTAGTATTATAATTCTGGTACGAGTCATTTATTTTGCATTCGGCAAATTAAATACGTCCGTAATATAAATTCAATTCAGTGCACGATCAGACAATTCCAGCTGCGAACGAAATGCGGCGACACTTGTTTTGTAGCGCAGCAGCAAAAAATAAATAAAAACAAAATGAAAACAAGAAATACAACAAACTCCGCGGCAATTTCATTTAATGGCCCCAAACGTAATGCACAGGACATTAACCAGAAGGAGTGTGTGCAGCAGTCAATAAGCGCCATGCATCAACCAGGACTCGTTGGGCCAGAGACGAAAATAAAAAGCGAATGGTTAAGGTATACATTGTTCACCAAAATGAGGTGTAAGGGTCAAGAATTCCAGCAGACCTTTCACAAATTTTCAGTTTGACTTGAAAAACAAAAATTGACTTACATATAAAATACAATTAATTTTATGATTAGACCACTTCTCTTAGGCCTATAATATTTTACACTATTTGTTTTGAGTATCAATTCTATCACTATGCAAAGTTTCATCAAAACCCCAGAAGAGTAAACCTGAGATTTTTCTTGTTAGCTGAAACATTTATATTATAATTTTGAATTACAATCTGGATATTTAGTGACTGTTTTGATATCTTGTTGTATGACTTGTTTTCATAAGGCCATCTAGTAGTTGTCCTATTCTAGTTGCAACATATTCTGACTATACTTAATAGTATTTTTCATTTTCTATTTGGTTCGTCACCAACATGACCTTACATGACTATCTTAAGACAGAGTCAAACTAACTCAAGAAGACTGAAAAGCAATTTTCCCATAAACAAAATTTAAAACCATTAGAACATTGGAAAAATGGATAGAATTGGTGAATCACAGACACTGGAATGACAATAAAAATATATATAGGAACTCTTAATTATATTTGAGATCAATATCCTCAAGTTGAAATTTGATATCAAGCTGCCTGATGTCGAGATAACTAGGGAATGCAATACCGATGGAAAATTTCAATACCGGTATTTCGGTAATTTTTTATTTTAAAACCGGAATATCGGTAAATACCGGTATTTTTATTATCTTAAACAAACCTAAACAAAATTGAAAGTTACTAGTACATATATATAAAAAATGTATATACAACTACAACTATATTCAACTAAACAATAAAAACAATAAAATAAAACAATTTTATTTTTTTAAATAATAATTTAACAAACTTATATCCAATTTAATTAATTCATTATCACTATCGAGTCTATTGAGTACTTTTCACCAAAAACAAACTTCTGAGTAAGAAAGACCAAATTTTCATAAAGATCATATGACATTATTATAATAAACTGTATTGTCTGTATCCGATGTGTTAAATTAGCATAATCTCCAATATTTTAAAGAAATAATTTTTCTACACTAATTTAAGATTGTATACTTTGTCGAGATAAATAATAAGTTACTATAATTGTTGAGTATTGTTATTTAAAACATGTGATGGTTCTATAGTATTTTCAAACTTCAAAACGTTTTCGAAAAATAATATTTTATAATGATACAAACATTATTATCTATCAGTCCAATTCTATTTAATGTAACACGATATGAAGCCCATAGTAATGTAAAAAATATTAAGTTTAATGACGAGTTGAGATAATATTTGACATTTGTTTATCCTATAGAATCACTTAAAGATTATGCGATTATGGAATTTAAAGATAAATTTGTTCCGAGAAATTTAAACTTTAATGTATTATGTATCAAATAGCGCTCATGTAAAAATACCAAAATACCGGTATTTTGGGGGTAATTACCGATAAAAATACCGCAGAAAAATCGGGCGGTTTACCGGTAATTCGGTATACCGGTATACCGGTATTGCATTCCCTAGAGATAACCGAAGTGGCATCAAACTCTGGACCAGTTTGTGGTAAACCATTAATAATTTCACACCTAGCAAAAGCACAACACCATATAGAAATCACTATTACATCACAAATGTTAGTTATAAATATGTAATTAATGTTAATATTAATATATTCAGTGCTAATAAACTCTACGTATATATTAGCATTAAATTGCAATTGAGTTGCATCAAATTGATGGGAACTATTTTAATCATTGCATTTAATTGAAACACCTCAAACTATTAGCAATATATGGTATTATATATATATATATATAATATATATATAATAATATTTTATTGAATACGAAGAAAAAATTTACATTATGACCTCCTCTTTACCAAATCAAATAAATTAGTTTATTCCA
>NW_020537805.1:0-15693 GCF_003426905.1 Ctenocephalides felis
TCAGGTGGAGTAAATTTAGAAATTTATTTTACTTATTTTAGTATATAATATCATACAATATTATACAATTTGAAGCTTTCCTGTGTGCAAGTACGTGTGTGTAATGTAAGCACGTGCCCACTTGAATCTGATTAGAATCTTGCGGACGAAACTTAAGCCGCATTGGAATCTAATAGGATTTAATAGAGTTCCAGTTTAACATACATAAGTGTCTCCTATAGGTGGTTTAAATCGTCCTTTGACGATTTTAATTAAACCAGTCAAATTTGTAATTGATAAGTATTATTATAGTATTGATTATAGCATATTTTAGTAGTGATATAAATTCACTACATCCCTAAATCGTTCAACCCTTCCGAGACGTCTTGAAAATCGATCCCCATGATCAAAAGACAATATTGAATTAATCAAGGAATTAATTTCGCTCTCAATAACAACGCTTTTAGTTAAACTATATCCTCCTTCTGTTCTATTTGAGAGTCCAATTTCTGATGCAGAATTCCAAAGTTTCTGTAGAATTTCTCAAATGCAGACCAAATGCAAGACGAAACTGATCCGGTGGAGAGATCTCCGGTGGAGCGATGTAGTAGAGATGGTCTTTTGCAAATATTTGATAGACGGATAATTAATTTATGAAGACGTTTGGTGCATTTGAAATGGGATATTATCTAAACCAGTCTATTTGGGTATGGTAGTATTTTACAAGATATATGTCTTATATATACAACGTTGTCAAATATCTCCCTTCCGCCTTTTTGTAAACCAAGAGCAAAAAAGCGGAAGGGAGATATTTGACAACCTAATATATAAAATTTTCTGTACGGGTGTATGATTTGATACTTCTCCTAAACGGTTATTCAGATTTTGATAGTTATTTTTAGAGTTTGTCAAAGGAAATTTTTAAGATTCAGTGAACGACAAAACTATAGTAATATTTTAGAAATATTTGTCAAAAATTACAAAAAAACACTTATCATTGTTTGACATTGAAAACAATTTGAATAGTCATCTGCTAGAAATGTCAATTCACTTGAAATTTGAATTTAGCTGAAATTATGAGCCTAGATAATATTAGTATATAATATACAAGAAAAATGTAGTAATGTCTATAATATTATTGCCGAAAAGCAGCTGAGATGTGCCAGGAATTAAAATAATATGAGATAAAGTTTATGTTTGGCAGATGAAATTATATAATTCAGTTTAATAAATAACGCAGCAAGTCCAAAAATGCATATACATTATTTTGTTAAACTTATAATTTCGCATTTTGGTTTACTTTACTACATTATATTTAATTATACAATTATTTTAAATTTAAATAATTAATAATCTTACCAAGTGCTCCACCGTACTATTTAGCTATAAAAAATTACATTTAACAATTTTTCTATATTTCTCAAAATACGTTTTTAATGCAAATGATTTTTCACACAGGTCAATTTTTTACAGTTTTATTTAAAATCCAATATTTCTATTCTTATCAAATATTAAAATCTGTTTTCACGTTTCTACTATTTTATCAATAAATACATTTTTGTGACAGTTTTTGTGTTTTGTCAATTATTTCATACATGAATAACTAACTACAAAAGCTGGGAATAAAAATTTATAAATAAAAACGTATCTGTATCGATTTCAAAAAGTAGAATACGGTGGAGCAATCAGCAAAAAAACAATTTTGACTTTATTATATATATTTAGTTTTTATTAACTTTGCGTAGGATAGTTATAGTAATGGGCCAAAAATCTAAATTGAAAATGTTTGCAATTCTCGACGTTTTGAAGGTTTCTGAACATTTTGGTATACATCAGAAAAAATGGATGTGTGTGTGTATGCTTTGTATGTCCGCATACTTTCGTCCATGTTTCAACCGATTTGAATGGTTTAAAAGACATATGATCCCTATTGATAGGGAGATGTGCTGATTAGTTTCTGGCAAAGGCAGGTCCCGCCATTTCAAAGATACAGAGCTAAATGTGAAAAAATGGCAGTTTTTAAGCGAACTAAGCGTCCGATTTGAATGATCTAAAAAACTTTTTGCTTGTATTGACATAACAATTGCTTTTGAGGATAAAAAATATTACATCATTTTTTTTTATTTGCCATAAAATATATTTGTAATTTTGGATTAAAAATTCAAAAAATGACCCAGGCTAAGCACAGTCTAAACGCCACTCTGGTACAAATGTTTACCCAAGTGCGTTTAGACTGTTTATGTACGAGCGCTTTTCCGATTTTGTGAGAAAACTATTGAAAAATGTGAAAATGCCGCCAAGCTAAGCACGGTATAAGTGAAAATGTCGCACAGAATTATTTGCAAATGCGTTTAGACTGTGACTATACGGGAGCACTTTTTCAACTTTGTGTAAATTAGGCAACAATTTTTTTTTTTTGAAATTGAATGCGAAATGAAATGACGATTGTTATTGTTCTGGAGATAAATTGATTTATGATTTACATTTGATTTGCTCAGATATAACAAAATAGCAAAAATAATGAAAGTTACAGTATTTGTAATAATATATTAGAAATCGTTTAAAATTTCTCGAATATTTCATTACGGAACGGCAAGTTCCAGCAATTTGCCTTGAGGCACGAAGCCATACACTACTAGTTAATTTATTGAGTTTATATATTGAGTATTACTTCTATTGGACTTTTAGGAATGTTTTAGATTTAGGAGAAGTATGTGATATGAGAAGAATATTAAATTCATATATTATCTGCGTTGTGTATTATGAACCACAATATTGTGTGGGAGAATAGAGATGTAAAATAATTATCGATAGTATCGAAAAAAGAGTGCTAACGCGATTGAAAAAAACTAATTTGCTACTGTACAAGATGGCATTTAAGTAAAAGTAAATACATCATATAACAATTTTGAATAATGTTTATTAGTAATATGGTAACACTCGTGATGCACACATTTATTAGTATCGACCATTATACACATTTATATAATGATAAACAGATAAATTATATATTTATAATAGCATTAAAATTATGTGGAATATTTAAAAACAATAATGTAATTAAAGTCATACTTCAAATACGACATGATCGGTTTGTCATGGTAATTAGCGCTCAAAATAAATATCTTTACACATTTTTGGTATCAAAACGTACATAAAAATTGTCTTTAAAAATATTTAAGGATGACACACATTTAGTGCGAAAAAAATGAGAATAAACATTTTTAAAACAGCTGAATGATGACACATAGTTGGTGTCGAAACGTATAGAATAAATTATTTTAGAATCTATTCGTGATGCTTTATGATGACACAAATTTAGTGTCAAAAAGTAGAGAATAAATATTTTTTAAAATGCTTTATGATGACACACATTTCATGCCGAAACGTATAAAATAAATATCTTTACACATTTTTAGTATCATAAAGTTTAAAAATATCTTTAGAAATATTTAAGGAAGGCATACATTTAGTGCCAAAAAATACAGAATAAATATTTAAAGAAATGCTTTATGATGATACACATTTAGTATCGAAACGTACAGAATAGCTATTTTTAAAATAGCTGAATGATGACACACATTTAGTGTCGAAACGTACATTATAAATATTTTCACTAATCGTCAATGTCAAAATGTACATAATAAATATTTTCAAAATAGATGAACGAATGATGACATAAATTTAGTGCCAAAACGTACATAATAAAATTTTCATTAGTGAATCGGATCTTCTGGCGAAAAATGAAATTTTCTTTTGGAATGTTGATAAGATAATTATAGAAAACGGAGGACTTGGACCTTCATTAGAGAAATGAAGTTATTGCTGATTAATAAATTATATAATATTTGTTCACACAGTGGATTATATTAAACAACTCCTAAACAAATATTGTGTTTGAAGAACTTCATGAAATTAAAATTAACATACATTAATTGACTGCTTGATTTTTTTTTACTTTTTCGTTGGCGGTATAATCTCATTTTTTGAACAGCTGTAATATCTATCTTGCCTAAAAATATTTTCCATTTTATTAACTTCAAAGATTTATAGAAACTACGAATAATATAAAAATAATTTCTAATCAATAAACTTACGTTTAGTACACGGCACAAATGTTTAATTTGTTTTATGATTTTCAAAGAACAGGTTAAAATGTTCTTCTTATTCAGGCAATTTTTCATTGAATTATTTTTTGTACTACAATGTAACTTTAAAATGTTTATTTATCTATGACGATTTTTTTGTTGATATCGGTACGCATACAACGTTGATGCCGGTACGCATACAACGACAGATCTCTATTCACATACACGACGACTCATTACAAACGGCCTGTATAGAAATGATGTCATTGAGAGTGAATGACGAACAGTTCGGGCGTAACTGCATTTGTACGGATTTATAGCCTAGTCACTAAAGAAGTTTTACTTCAATAAAATTTATTATAACACGATACAGGACAAAATTTTTGTAACAACCAGAAAAAATATTTGGGTTGTGTAAAAAACCAACAGAACGGTGGAGACATCACCATTCACATCACTAATTCTTGTATTGCACATACAAATACATTTCTAAGACTAAAATAATAATGTTCAAACATTAAATAAAAAATTTCATCAGCATATTGAAAAAAAAGTAAAATTTTCGTTTTGCTCAACAGACATTTGTGTTAAAATTTGTATGTAAAACTAAACAGTTCTATATAAGAATATTTAAAACAATACATGGACTATTATGTCGACTTTCCCCTAAATTTCAGTTTCTCATCCCTAAAATGCCTCGGGCGCCTCGAATAATGCATAAAGCATGCATTCATGTGCTATGAAAACGCATATGTAAGCACATGGAATTTCAGATTCTAGAATATTTAGCAATAAATAATAATGTTTTAGCATAATAAATAATTCATGTATATTATTAATCATCATGATAAATAAAAAATAATTATATATAATAGAGTCAAAATTATTTTTCTGCTGATTACTCCACCGTTTTCCATTTTTCATGCAAATTTACAAATAAATTGTAAAAGAAGTTCTAAAAAAACGATTAATTCAATAAATAAATAGTCATGTAAGTAAACTAATAATTACAGTAACTAACTAGTGGTATATGGCATCGTGCCCTAAGGCAAATTACTGAAACTTCCCGTACCGTAATGAAATATTCGAGAAATTTTAAACGTTTTCAAATATATTATTACAAATACTGTAACTTTCATTATTTTTGCTATCTTGTTATATCTAAGAAAATCAAATATAAATAAATCATAAATTAATTTATCTCTAGAACATTAACAATCGTCATTTCATTTTGAATTAAATTTCAAAAAAAATAGTTGCCTAATTTACACAAAACTGAATAAGTGCTCCCGTATAGTCACAGTCTAAACGCATTTCTAAATAATTCTGTGCGACATTTTCACTTATATTGTGCTTAGCTCGGCGGCATTTTCACATTTTTCAATAGTTTTCACAAAATTGGAAAAGTTCTCCAGTGCATAAACAGTCTAAACGCACTTAGGTAAACATTTGTACCAGAGTGGCGCTTAGACTGTGCTTAGCCTGGGTAATTTTTTGATTTTTTTAAATCCAAACTTACAAAAATATTTTATGGAAAATAAAAAAAGATGTTATAATTTTCGATTTATCCTTAAAAGCAATTGTTTTGTCAATACAAGCAGAAAGTTTTTTAGATCATCCAAATCGGACGCTTAGTTCACTCAAAAACTGCCATTTTTGCACATTTAGCTCAGTATCTTCGAAATGGCGAAACCTGCCTTTGCCAAAAACTAATCACCTCTTCTCCCAAACATTACAAATTGAATGTTTTTTAGATCGTTCAAATCCGATACTCCGTTTTTTCAAAAACTCATTTATATTTTCTGCACTCTTTGCTCCGTATCTCCGTAACGGCTAGACCTGCCTTTGCCAAAAACTAATAAGCACATCTCCCTATCAATTGGGATCGAATGTTATTTAAACCATTCAAATCGGTTGATCCGTGCGCCCGAAAACGTGGACGGAAATATGCGGACATACAAAACACACACACACACATCCATTAGTTTTCTGAAGTATGCCAAAATGTTCAGAAACCTTCAAAACGTCGAGAAATGCAAAAAATTTCATTTTCGATTTTCGGCACTTTACTGTAACTTTACCTTACGGGAAGTTAATAAAATAAATACTATAAAATTGTAAATTTAATATTGCACTAAAGTACAAGAAAAGGAGATGCCTCCACCGTTACAAAATAGACTTCAACGTTTTATCATTTAATCGTAATTTATTCTCATTTTTTTAAGTATTACAAAATATTATGACATTTTACGAAGTTAGTCCTATGAATTTAGTGATGATAACTAATAAACCAATGCACAATTTAAATAATACAAGTCTCTCTACCTAAAATCAGATTCAACAAAAACTGTCCTCTGAAATAAATACACACCTGATGGTTGTGACATGTTAAAAAATATTTTTATACATACATGTATATATATATATATATATATATATATATACATATAAATTTCCGTATATCGTCATTTTGTACTTCAGTCAATTCGGCATGACAAAGAAAACGTTTTTACGGTTGAAAAAGCATTTTTAACATTTTGACAGTCCGTTAATTCCAAGTTTGACAGGCGATTTGATAAAACGATAAAAGAGCTGGAGGGATTTTGTAAAATGTTTGACATCTCACTCGATTTGAGAGATTCGAGAATAATATACACAAAACATACTTATATATATATATATATATATATAAAATAAAATAAATATAAAATATATATATATATATATATAAAAACAATCCTCAAGATATATATATATATATATATATATATATATATATATATATATGATGAAAGTTTCGTCGACGTTGATACATATTTGTAAATTTTTTAGCATTGTAAATTCGACTGTTGGGCTGCTAAAAAATTTAATATATATATATATATATATATATATATATATATATATCTTATATATAAAAATGTAGCTCTCGATCAAATGATTCGGTAAAACTCAAAACAGCTAAACCGATTTGGCCAGTCTTAGTCTTGAAAAATTCGTGCTAATCAATAGGCCATAGAAAAGGTAATTTATTAGTTCAAAATCGCGTAGAAACTTTACATTTTTGATTTAAATTTTTTTGTAGAAGCGTAATTTAAATAAAACAATGGACGGTGGCTAATACGTCAAATGTCAAATGTTTTTGACAAACGGTATTCAATTACTTTTAATAGGATGTTTTACGTGAATATTATTTAATTATGATTAAATTGTAGTAAGTAGTTGTGTTCTTATACGCAAAAAAATGTTATTAAATGGGCTGCAAGTGTTACTAGAAACTCAAAATATCAACTTTTTTGAAATGTTAATATGAAAATGCACTTTTTGGCATATTTTTCTCAAACACGGTGCTGTGAAACATCTTATTTGTCTAAGTATATACTCATTGGTATTTATAAAACATTTTGTAGGTTATATTATTTTTTATTCATGTTATTTAAATTCAGAACCTAAATTTGGTATCGATCAAAGCGACATTTTGTCGAATAATATTTTCCCAGTTATAATTTCCCAGAATTTATCGAAGAATAGATAGTAATATATGAAGGTCCGGGGTAAAAAAGGTTTACCATTTATGTGTCAAAACCAGTAAAGTTTAGCATCGTACAACAACAATATTTGAAAGTAGAGGGAAAAAGATGTATAACCAGCTATAGCCTTGATTCTCATGACTTTTCTATCGGGATATAAACATTAATCTTCGAAAATCCATAATAAAAGTATTTTCTTTTGTTGGTAGTTTTTTAGCATAAGTTATAAAAGTAATTATTTTGTAAAATAAAAAGGGTATAGGTAACAAATTTTTGAAAGGCAGCAAAAAAGCACATTTCTACAGTGATGAAGTAGCTGGCAGTCAGATAATAGTTTCTTTGGAATGTGTTATTTGTTGTGATATAATTGGTTTGGTTTTCAAAATATGGTTCATATTTGTTCAAAGTCAAATTGGACTTTTGTGCTTTGCCCTGCTCTACACATATACTTTTTAAAAAATTACTTTAATTCATCGAATATTACTTGAAACTTTTCCAAAAGCAGGTCAAAGGAAAAATACTTAATTCATTTTCTATCTGTCCTCGCAAATATTTGAAAATTTTGTATATGCTCAGGAGTATTATTTACAATTATACACGAGAATCCAAGAAGAATCTGAAAAACTTGAAACGTAATCAATAAGTCGAAAGACCAAAAAAGACTTGGATTGTATTATACCATGTTTTCTATAGAAAGTGTATGAAACTTGCAGTTTGATTGTGTTGACAAAATATAGACAAATTAATGGGGTTTATAATTCCTCATTATATATAGCATTCAAATAACACACATTATTAATATTTTTGATTCTCTAGAAATTGTTTAGAAAGAACCTTACTTAGCAAAACAACTTTTGCCGGGTCAGCTAGTATATATATATATATATATATATATATTTACGAGGTCTGTTCAAAAAGTACCCGGAATTTTCGTTTTTTCAAAAAAATATTTATTTATTCGTCTACATTAATGTGGTCCCCTTCAAAGTAGTCCCCCCCAGATATAATACACTTATGCCAGCGTTTTTTCCAATTTTCGAAGCACCCTTGATATTCACTTTTTGATATGTCCTTGAGCACTCTCGGCGATTCGGCCTTTATTTCTTCAATCGAGGAAAACCGCCGTCCTTTCATGGGTCTCTTCAACTTTGGGAATGGGAAAAAGTCACACGGAGCCATATCTGGTGAATTTTTGCACTTTGCAACACTTTATTTCATTTTTTACGCAAAATTTAATACAAATTCTTTGACTTTTTCAATTCTTCCATTGTAAAAATCGCCGAGCTCAGAAAAACACGTCGAACCTTAGCGACTACCACAGACAAAGTAAACAGTGAATATAGCTGAAAATTTCATCATACTTTAGGGGCATGTATACCAACACAATAAAAAAAAAATTTTTGACAATCAGACACTCCAGACCCGCGAAATTTAATTATTAGTAATTCCGGGTACTTTTTGAACACACCTCGTATATATATATATATATATATATATATATATATATATATATATATATATATATATATATGAAATTCTTCTGTAACTATGTATGAATGAATAATCCTCCTAAACTATAATTCGGATGTTCATAAATCTTCGTAAGTTTGTTAAGAGAATTTTGTAGAATTTTTAGATTCATAAAAATATAGTTAGATTGTAGAAAAAAATGGAAAAAATGAACAAAACACCGCTTATCTATCATTGATTGACATTGAAAATATTTGAGGCATTATTTGACATTAAAAACAAATGAAGACTGTCGTTTGCTAAACATTTCTATTTGCTTATAGGCTAAGACAATATTAGAATATATTAAATTTATAATAATAAATAAAGAAAAATGTAATGTCTACATTATTATCACCGAAAAGCAGCTGAGATGTGCCAAAAATTAAAATAATACAAGATACATGGAGTCCAACATTAACATGCAGTTGTAGAATGTCAGTGAATATACCCTATATAAATCTAATTGACTGATTATTATTTTTCAACTAATGCATTCGTGTTTTGCCTTGCTTTACTAAATCACAATACAAAACAAATTACTTATTCAAAAAATTATATAGAAGTTTCATTGTGTCATACATTCATATGTTTGGCATTAGATACGAAATATTTAATCAAGTCAATGGAGCGTTTTGTGTTTGAATTTTTTTACTGTGCTCCAGTTTGCGTAAAATTTTGGAATTAGGTTCATCTTACTCTCAAGTTCAAAAGTGAAAATAATTTATAATTTGAATTTCACAGTATAATTAAAGAGTTAAGTGTAGGAATTGAGACTCATCATTTTATTTAAAGCAGTACATTCAAGATCACAGGTTGTTATAAAAATGAAAATTTGAATTGTAGGACAAAATCTGTCGGGTCATCTAGTATATATATATATATATATATATACATATATTATCCATTATATATATAAATACATATACAATAATGATTTTCTATTAACAAAGGAAAATACTGTGTAGCCTTCTCTCCCATTGTTCTCTCGATCTCTCCACCGTTTTCTCCGCAGAATAATAATTTATTCCACGGAATAGGCGGACACAGAATTAAACTCTGCCATTATTATCAAAAGGTCCACAATAGAAAACCGACGAGGAATTCTTCTTGCACGGCGACAAAAGGTTTACTCCACCGACCCTTACCTTTCGTTTCGCTTTTAATTATTATTGCTACGGTGGAGGCATTTATATTTATTAGCCACAGGAAAAATAGATTTAGTAATATATATATATATATATATATATATATATATATATATACTAGATGACCCGACAGACCTTGTCCTGTACCCACATCTACGTTTTTTACCGTTGAGGTAAAAATGACAATTATTGTTTTTCGAATTACTATTTACACCAATGAGTGATGTTAAATGTAAAACAGCTTCAAATAGAATGATCATTCTCAATTCCCACAGTTAACACTTAAATTATGCTTTTAACAAATATTAAAATATGTTCAACCAAATTGTATATTAAAAATTATACACTGCTCTATTCAATCTACGATCAACAAAATTATTGCAGTAAATAGAGAGGAAAAAATCGTATGCTTTTTTAATTTTTTTTATTGTGCTCCAATTAGCTTGATATTTTGAAAATATGCTAATCTTAATCTTAAGTTCAGAAGTGAAAACAATTTGCATTATTTCACCACCCCCGGCATTAATTGGATTATAACTCTTTTAATTCTGATTTTATCAGAACTTGTAATATACTATTTTAAAGGTAATTAAATGAGCTACAACTTTCCGTATCATACATTTTTCCGTAATATCTCTTATTTTGAAATGGCGAAGGGTTAAAGGGCTTGAAAAACACTCTGGTTCAACAGCCGCGCACTTTTTAAACAATCATAACTCTATCAAAATTTGTGTAGCAGAAAAATAATAAAAAGCTATGATTGGTCTGAAAAAGGCCTTCAACATACATCGATATACCTTTATACGTATCTTTTATTCTGTTAAAGATGTAATAATAAGAAATTGTTTTTTTTTAATAGTTTTTTTTTTATGAAATCATGAGCTTTTTGGAAATCGTTTGCTCCAAAGTTATGGTATTTTCTAGAATCCATCAAGATCTCTTAAACCAAGTCAATTCTAGATGGAATACGATTATTTTTAATTTTGGTGGAAATGGCTCCCATAAACTATTTGATTTAAATGAAAAAAGCGTAATTCCAAAATTTTATGCAAGTTGGAGCACAGTAAAAAAATTCTGACCCAAAACGCTCCATTGATTTGAGTAAATATTCCGTGTGCAATGCCAAACATATGAATTTTTAACACAATGAAACTTCTAAATAATTGTTTGAATAACTAATTTTTTTGTATTATGATTTAGTAAAGTAAGGCAAAATACGACTGCATTAGTTAAAAAATAATAATCTGTCAAATAGAATTATATAGGGTATATTTACTGACATTCTTCAACCGTCAGACGCATGTTGACTGTATTTTATATTATTTTAATTTTTGGAACATCTCAGCTGCTTTTCGGCAATATTAATAAAGACATCACTTTTTTCTTATTCATATTTACAAATATATTATATTTTATTATTGTCTTAACCTATAAGTGAATTGAAATGTTTGGCAAATGACAGTCTTCATTTGTTTTTAATGCCAAAAAGTTCCTCAAATATTTTCAATGTTAGACAATAATAAGCAGTCTTTTTGTAATGTTTTCCATTTATATCTACAATCTAACTATATTTCTATAAATCAAAAAAACCTTAAAAATTTCCTTAAGAAACTTCAGAAAGATTTATCAAAAACTGAATAATCGTTTAGGAGGATTATCCTTTTATACACAATTACAGAAAAATTTTATATATAATATATTTACTCCACCTTCTTACGCCTATTTTTCACAGTCATTCTATAACAATAATTAACGTTTATTGTAATATTTACTTTAATCTTTTTCTGCTAATTAATTGGCAAACTGGCAAAACAATTTACGTATTTGCCACTTTTTGTTGCCAGCATGCATGACTTAATGCTTTATTATTTTAATCTCGTAAAACAGAACAGAATTATTGCGGAAATTAATATAATTTTAATTAAATTTTTGTATGAGCTTTTCTAGAATTCGTCATGAAGAAAATATATTACGGCTTGTGCTCTATGATAAATTTTCAGTCGGGATAGACAGAGCGCTGGGCGAAAAATTAGTAACAACTATTAGTAAAATAAAATAAAAATATTTTTGTAATTTTAGATTAAAAATTCAAAAAATTACCCAGGCTAAGCACAGTCTAAGCGCCACTCTGGTACGAATGTTCACCCAAGTGTGTTTAGACTGTTTATGCATTGGAGCACTTTTCCAATTTTGTGAAAACTATTGAAAAATGTGGAAATGCCGCCAAGCTGAGCACAGTATAAGTGAAAATGTCGCACAGAATTATTTGCAAATGCGTTTAGACTGTGACTGTACGGGAGCACTTTTTCAATTTTGTGTAATTAGGCAAATATTCAATTTTTTTAAATTGAATTCGAAATGAAATGACGATTGTTAATGTTCTGGAGATAAATTGATTTATTTATGAACAAGATAGCAAAAAAATGAAAGTTACAGTATTTATAATAATATATATGGAAACGTTTAAAATTTCTCGAATATTTCATTACGGTACGGGAAGTTCCAGCAATTTGTTTTAGAAGTGAACATTTGTGATAATTTATTAAAATAGAATATATTTTTTAAGCAAGACAAATATTATAGCTGCTCAAAGAATGAGACTGTATCGCCAGCAAAGAAGTGAAAAAAAATACAAGCAGTCAATGAATGTATGTTAATTTTAATTTCATGAAGTTCTTCAAACACAATTATTGTATGATGAGTAAAATAGTGATATTTGTTTAGGCGTTGTTTAACATAATCCACTGTGTGATCAAATTTTATAGAATTTATTAATCAGCAATTACTTCATTTCTCTAATTAAAGTTTATTTCTAAATGCTAATTACAATGACAAACCGATCATGTCGTATTTGGAATATGACTTGAATTACATTATTGTTTTTAAATAATATACACATTTTTAAGGCCATTATAAATATATAATTTATAATTTATCATTACATAAATGTGTATAATGGTCGACTAATAAATGTGTGCATCACGAGAGTGAATGAAAAATAGGACTCTACTGAAATACAAGACCAAAAAATAGGAAAAGAGATTCTACTAATGAGCAAACTAAAATACAAGACAAAAACTAGAAAAAATGACTCTACTGACGAGCAAACTGAAATAAAAGACCAAAAAGTAGTAAAAGGACTCTACTGACGAGCAATCTGAAATAAGGAAAAAAATAAAAAAAAGAACTTTATTGACGAACAAACTGAAATACAAGACAAAAAATGGAAAGAAGGACTCTACTGACGAATAAACTCAAATACAAGGCCAGAAAGTAGTAAAAAAAACTCTACTGACGAGCAAACTGATATAAAAACAAAATAGAAGAAAAGAATCTACCGTCGAGCTAACTGAAAAAAAAACTAAATTATAAAAGGACTCTACTGACGAGCAAACTAATACAAAACATATGAAATAGAAAAAGAGGACTTTACTGACAACCAACTTAAAATATGAAAAGAGGACTCTACTGACGAGCAAACTAATATAAAAGACATGAAATAGAAAAAGAGGACTTTACTGACAACCAACTTAAAATATGAAAAGAGGACTCTACTGACGAGCAAACTAATATGAAAGACATGAAATAGAAAAAGAGGGCTCTACTGACGACCAACTTAAAATATGAAAAGAGGACTCTACTGACGAGCAAACTAATATGAAAGACATGAAATAGAAAAAGAGGGCTCTACTGACGAACAACTTAAAATATGAAAAGAGGACTCTACTGACGAGCAAACTAATATGAAAGACATGAAATAGAAAAGGAGGACTCTACTGACAAACAACTTAAAATATGAAAAGAGGACTCTACTGACGAGCAAACTAATATGAAAGACATGAAATAGAAAAAGAGGACTCTACTGACAACCAACTTAAAATATGAAAAGAGGACTCTACTGACGAGCAAACTAAAAAGTAGAACAAAATAATAAAAAAAATGGAAGAATAACACGAAATATTAAAAAAACTAGCAAAAAACATGAGGAATATTTATTGTACAATTTGAGTAGCATCTTAAAAAACAAAAAGTAACCACTGACGAGTAAACTACCATATTACTAATAAACATTATTCAAAATTGTTATATGATGCATTTATTTTTACTTAAATGCCATCTTGTACAGTAGCAAATAAGTTTTACTCCAATCGCGTGTGAACCTTACGCGCACTCTTTTTGTGTTCATTTCTGTCATTTTCTACCGGCGTCTCCACCATGCTCCACCGTTGTGTAAATACATTTGTATGTCGAGTACCAGAGTGTGCTTACTCATTTGCTTTAGCTTGAATTTAATTAAAACTAGCTTTTCAGCGGTTGTCATACGGCGGTTGAGCTTTGAAAGCTTTTAGAGAACACGGAAACAAATGTAACCGATTCGTTGTATGTAGGAAAATAATTCAATATATTATGCTAAGGTGGAGAAGGAATTCTAAAATGAATTTATTATAACTGTCATAGCTTTTGATGTACTTGATCACCCTACATGCAATCACAATTTATTTAAAACTAGTGGTGTATGGGCATCATGCCTTAAGGCAAATTGCTGGAACTTCCCGTACCATAATGAAATATTCGATAAATTTTAAACGTTTTCAAATATATTATTACAAATGCTGCAACTTTCATTATTTTTGCTATCTTGTTATATCCGAGCAAATCAAATGTATATCATAAATCAGTCAATTTATCTCCAGAACAATAAAAATCGTCATTTCATTTCGAATTCAATTTCAAAAAAATTTGAAAGTTGCCTAATTTATACAAAATTGAAAAAGTGCTCCCGTACTGTCACAGTCTAAACGCATTTGCAAATAATTCTGTGCGACATTTTCACTTATACTGTGCTTAGCTTGGCGGCATTTTCACATTTTTCACAAAATTGGAAAAGTGCACAATTACATAAACAATCTACACGCACTTGGGTAAACATTTGTACCAGAGTGGCGCTTAGACTGTGCTAAGTCTGGGTAATTTTTGAATTTTTAATCCAAAATTACAAAAATATTTTTTGAAAATAAAAATTAAAACAATTTTTTCTGCCAAAAGCAATTATTTTGTTGAAACAAGCAGAAAGTTCTTTGAATCATTTAATTTGGACGCTTAGTTCTCTCAAAAACTGCTATTTTTTTCAACATTTAGCTTTGTATCTCCGAAACCGCTAGGGTTACCTTTGCCAAAAACTAATAACCAGTTTTACCCGTCATTACGAATTGAATGTTTTCTGGATCATACAAATCGGATGATCCGTTCTCTCAAAAACTCTTTCTTTTTTTTGCACCCTTTGCTTTATATCTCCGTAACGGCTGGGCCTGCCTTTGCCAGAAACTAATCAGCACATATCCGTATCAATAAAAATCGAATGTTTTTTGAACAATTCTATTCGGTTGATCCGTGCGCGCGAAAACTTGGACGAAAAAATGCGGACATACAAAACACACA
>NW_020537806.1:0-17669 GCF_003426905.1 Ctenocephalides felis
CAAATTTGTCAAATATTTCGTTTAAATTAAACAAACTATTTAAAAGTTACACTAGATACAATAAATAAATGCGTTTTGTGTCCCCTGAGTGCACTTCTCTGATTTCAAATGCATTTTTAAGTATACCGAGTTGCTGTAGGACTTTATAGTGTTAGAAAAAATTTATAGATTATTTAATTTTGAACAAATTTGCAAAACATTCCTATTAACTTTAATGACCATTTCTAAAGTTACAAGAGATATAATAAATGAGTGCGTTTTGTATTACCTAGGCTCATGTTTCTGATCCTAAATGTTGTTATTTTTCATTTATTAATTAACAATCAATAGATAAAGAGCTGGTAAGGCTGTTTGTAACAACTATTTATTTTTAATTGCAATAATTAATAAATACAACTACATGACTTAATCTATTAACAACTATAGGTTTACATTCTAGATAACAATTTGTTATTAAATTTGCTCATGATCTCGTTCAGCATTTCTTTTGCTTTTTGCTTGAGCAAAGCTTTAGCAATTTTGCCATGGGTCAAAACTGGTAGTTCGTCCAAAATGTATAAACCACCTCGGAGTTTCTCGTAATCCTGGACATTTTCTGACGAAAAGAACCAAATTTGGTTATTTACTCAAACCAAAGGTATCATCATTTTTGGGTACTTACCATTGGTGTATATTTCCAATTCCTGGGCAGTAACCTTGTCTTTGTAATCTGGTAAAAGTTCAACAAAACCGACCATCAAATCGCAAACTTCGTCATTTGGTACAGAAACCACTGCACAACTTCTTACAGAAGGATGTCTTGATATCACAATTTCTATATCACTTGGATTTATCTACAAAGTAAAAGACTGATGACTGCCAAATATTTATATTTATATTTATATTTAAGGAATGCAATACCGGTATACCGAATTACTGGTAAACCGCCCGATTTTCTGGCGGTATTTTTACCGGTATTTATCCCAAAAATACCGGTATTTTCGGTATTATTACATAAGCGCTATTTGACACATAATACACTAAAGTTTAAATTTCTCGGAACAAATTTATCTTTAAGGGCACAACTAGTATGAAATTTCGAAAAAATCGATTTTTGTTTTTTTCATATTTCGGTAGATTACACCTTTAAAAATAACATATTAAAATTTCAAATCGATACCTCAAATAGTTTTTGAGTTACAGCCATTTAAAAAGTATATAAAATATTGTATAACGATTATTTTATATTTCTCGAAACAGCATTTTCCGAATTTGCTGCAACGATTACTCAAAAACAAATGATACGATCACTATCGAATTTTTTTTACATGTTCTGTATATAGTTCTCCGTAAAATGAACTATCGATTTTTTGATCGGTTCAAAAATCGATTTTTGGCAGTCGAAAAACGACCGAAATTTTGGGTACAATTCGACTTTTTTTAAAAAAAAACGCCGCCATTTTGTCAATTTTTGATTTATTTCGTAATCATATCGTAGTTCATTTTACAGACAATATTATCTAGTTTAACGAGATTTTTTTTTTTTTATTTCATTCACGTAGAAGGCCGGAATCACTGCAGCAGTTAAGGGCCTTTTTTTGTTGGAGATCGACGATAACTTTAAAAATATTTAATTTTTTTCTTCAAAAATTTTACTATGTGTTCTTAAAACATGTATAAATATATTCCTAAAATTTTGAAATAATTGATAAAGTAGTTTAGTTTTTTTAATATAAATTTCCAAAAATCACCTTTTTTGAGGCGGTTACACTAGTTGTGCCCCTTAAATTCCATAATCGCATAAACAGCTATATCTTCAAGTGATTTTATAAGAGAAACAAATGTCAAATATTATCTCAACTCGTCATTAAACTGAATATTTATTGCTTTACTAAGGGCTTCATATCGTGTTACAATAAATAGAATTAGACTGATAGATAATTATATTTGTTTCATCTTATGTAAAAATGTAACGGTTTTTTAATTGATATTTGCGCCAAAATATTTTTTGTCATACAGATTACCCCTGCGTAATCTTTAATTTTTTCTAACTTCATACATAATAATTGTGATAATTACTAAATATGTTTGCTTCTTATTGCAATTATAAAATATTATTTTTCGAAAACGTTTCGTAGTTTGAAAATACTATAGAAGCATCGCATTGTTTTAAATAACAATACTCAACAATTATAGTAACTAATTATTTATCTCGACAACGTATCCGATTTTAGGTTTGTGTAGAATTTTTTTTGTAAATATCGGAGATTATGCTAATTTAACACATCGGATACAGACAATACAGTTTATTATAATAATGTAATATGATTTTTTATGAGTTTTTGGTCTTTCTTACTCATAGGTTTGTTTTTGATGCAAAGTACTCAATATACTCGATAGTGATAATTAATTAATTAAAATGGATATAATTTTGTTAGTTTATTATTTAAAAAAAATAAACTTATTGTTTTATTTTATTGTTTAGTTGGATATAGTTGTAGTTGTATATACATTTTTTTATATTTGTACTAGTAACTTTGGATTTTGTTTACGTTTGTTTAAGATAATAAAAATACCGGTAATTTACCGGTATTCCGGTTTTAAAATGAAAAATTACCAAAATATCGGTATTGAAATTTTCCATCGGTATTGCATTCCCTATTTATTTTTATATTTATATTGGACCCACAGTTGTCAACCGAAAGCTTACATAAATTCCTTTGTATTTGGCAATCTCCTTAATTCTATCAGTGACGTACACATAGTGATCTTCATCATAATAACCGATGTCACCAGTTTTAAACCAACCAGTTTCTGGATCCAAAACTTCAGAAGTTGCTTCAGGACGACCATAATACCCTAACATTGTAGGGCCACGTAGATACATCTCACCTTGCCGATTTGGCCCTAAAGTTTCTCCTGTAGAAGTATCCACAATCTACAAAGGTAAAGGATACATCAGTTGGTCAAAAATGGCAGTTGATGATCTAAAAAACTTTCTGCTTGTATTGACAAAACAATTGCTTTTGAGGATAAAAAATTATTACATCCTTTTTATATTTTCCATAAAATATTTTTGTAATTTTGGGATTAAAAATTCAAAAAATAATTTTCTATATTTATTGCTCAAGAGTGAAATATCGAATTCAAAGTCGTTTTATTCAAAACTTTTATATGGGAGTGTATAAAAGTGTTTCTTAGGAAATGTTGTAAATTTTATGTAGTTTCACCCTGTCTAACTGAATAGGGGCAGTTTTATATGAAATTTTTGTTTTTTCACATTCACAAATTTTGTATGTGGAATTGTATAATCTGCGTTTTTCCTCAAATTTTATAGAATTACAAAAAATTATTATGACATGTTTCATAGAAAATTTTGTAAGCTAAAAAAATTGCATAATACTATTCTATGATAAAAATTATCAATTTTGAAATATTTGAGAAGAACTAAACATTGGTCATCCGTAATTCCAGAGCTTTTGCAATTTATTTTGCCCTAAAGTTTTCATTCATATAAAATATGTTATAATACGTTATATAGTAATTTTTATAGGCTACAAAATTGTTTAACACTATATTACAATAAAAATGCTAATTTTTTAAATAATTAAAAAAAAATTGTCAAGGCGACGTTGTTCAAATAGACTCACAGAATGACATCTAACATTAGAAAATAAAATTGGTTAAAAAAATTAAGTTACAAAAAACTTGTAATATGTCTTATAGTAATTTTTATAAGCTACAATATTGCTTAATACTATACTGTAATAAAAGTGTTGTTTTTTTTTTAAATAATCTAGAAAATCTAAAACATTTGTCATATATCTCTGAATCCACATCTAGTTATTAACTTCCCGTAGAGTTATTGTAATCGTCCAAAAATCGAAATTGAAATTTTTTATATTTCTTTACGTTTTAGGGGTTTCTGAACATTTTGGCACACCTCAGAAAAAATGGATGTGTGTGTGTATGTGTGTATGGATACAATTTTTCGTCCACGTTTTCGGGCGCACGGATCAACCGATTTGAATGATTCAATTAGCAATGACGGAGAGAAGTGGTGGTTAGTTTTTGGCAAAGGCAGGTCCAACGGTTTCGGAGATACAAAGCTAAATGTGCAAAAAATGACAGTTTTTTAGAAAACTAAGCGTCCAATTTGAATGATCTAAAAAAAACCTTCTACTTGCATTGACAAAACAATTGATTTTGAGGATAAAAAATTATTACACCTTTTTTATTTTCCATAAAATATTTTTGTAATTTTGGATTAAAAATTGAAAAAATTACCCAGGCTAAGCACAGTCTAAGCGCCACTCTGGTGCGAATGCTTACCCAAGTGCGTTTAGACAGTTTTTTATACTGGAGCACTTTTCCAATTTTGTGAAAAACTATTCAAAAATGTGAAAATGCCGCCAAGCTAAGCACAGTATAGGTGAAAATGTCGCACAGAATTATTTGCAAATGCGTTTAGACTGTGACTATACGTGAGCACTTTTTCAATTTTGTGCAAATTAGGCAAATGTTTTTTTTTTTAAATTGAATTCGAAATGAAATGACGATTGTTAATGTTCACCAAATTGATTTATGATTTACATTTGATTTGCTCAGATATAACAAGATAGCAAAAATAATGAAAGCATCAGTATTTGTTATTAACGTTTAAAATTTCTCGAATATTTCATTACGGTACGGGAAGTTTTGGAGCAATTTGCCTTAAGACACGATGCCATACACCACTAGTTTTTGGTGTTTTTGATCAAAAAGCCTTACCTTTAGTTCTGTGTTCATCAAAACGTGTCCAACAGTTCCTGGTCTATATTCTGCACAAGTTATAGTAGTAGTTCCACCCATACATTCAGTCAATCCATAAGAAACCACCAATTTACCATTTTTCAAATGTTTTTGCATAGTTTCGACCTGTTGTGGTGACAATTTGGAACCAACAGCAAACAGCAACATTACATCTAAAACAATCAAAATCTACAATCACATTTAGTTCAGTAAACGGAGAGTTTACTCTGAATTTTTTTACTGTGCTCCAATTTGCATGAAATTTTGGCATTAGGTTCATTTTAACCTCAAGTTCAAAAGTGAAAACAATTTGGGTTGCGACCCCTTAATGAATAAGTGACTATTGAGCCGTTTTATCGCTAGAAAACGTTTTTAATATTAAAGGATATAATTGAAAAATATTTTTAATACATTTACCTTGCAATAAAATCATTTTCAACTCCGTGAAAACCCTAAAACTCTTCAAACAACCTCTAAATTGAAAAAAAAAACTTAAAAATAAATTTCGGTATTGTATAATAAGAATTACGTATAAAGTAAATAATATTTCATATTTTCTACTTGATTATCAAATTTTTAACCATTTTTAGACCCCGTGATGAAAAATTGTTCGAAGAAATTATTTTGAAATTGAAAGAAAATTAAGAAATTCAAAATGATATGAATGGTATTTAAATTTTTCGAAAATAATTACCATATCCACTCTTAAAATTACCCATTGATTATACGTTTTTTTATACATAAATACACATAAGCATATATATAAAGTAGAACGTCGATTAACCGGACTAATTGTTGTCGGTGGGCATTCGGATAATCGAATGTATGAAGAATAATGCTGTGTATTTATTAAAAATAACAATTACATACATAGATATCAATGAAAATCAATGTTTATTAAGAAATTAATACTTTTTTATGCATGTACGTACATATTTTCTTCGATTACATTACATACATGTACTAAATTGCAGTATTAATTGTTATTCTATTAGTTTTCGGGTCATAACTCCTTTACTTTCGGCTCCATCACAATTTGTAATATACCATTTGAAAGGTTAATAAAAGGGCTACAACTTTTTTTATCATAATTTTTTTCGTAACTCCTCTCATTTTGAAACGGCGAAGGGTTAAAGGGCTCGAGAGAGACTCTGATTGCGCGGCCGCGCACTCTTTAAACAATCATAACTCTGTAAAAACAGTAAGAAGCCAGAAAGATCCCTTAGATTTTTATCTATATGCTTTTATACGTATTTTTTATTCTTTTTGAGATATAATGAGAATAAGTTTGATTTAAAAAAAAAAACGGAAAAAAAGTTTTTATAAAATCGTGAGTTTTCTGAAAATATTTTGTACAAAAGTAGTGAATCTGCTAGAATACATCAAGATGTCTACAGTAAAGTGAATTCTAGATGGAATGAGAATTACTTTAATTCTGGTGGAAATGGCGCTCATTAAACCATATGATTTAAAAGAAAAAAACATCGTATATGCTTCTTATTTGCATGATAGCTCACTCATTTTACACGCAAAAAACTTGTAACAGGACTCATTTTAAAATTTATGTTGAGAACTATAAAACGCAATTTCACCGAAATGCATAACATGTAAAACTTCGCCACTTCGATGGATTTAAATACAACAATTAAATCTTGAACGAAATAAAAAACGACTTTGCTCTTTCAAATCTAGCTTGATATTATTCCTAGAACACTTTATGTAACACCGATTTATTAAGAATTTTATTGACATTATTTTGTTCATTACATGATTTTCGTTAAAATGTATATTTTAAGAGATATTTGCAAAAAACGAAGAAAAACGCTAAAAATATATGAATTTTTAGTGGCCAGTAACTTAAAAAGTATTAGTTTTTTTAAAAAAACTTTTTTTTTTATTAGTTCTTCTATCGATTTCCGGCGTTATTTTGAAAAATGTAATTACAGAATAGAGAAAGGGTGTCATTTTCAGAATTGTTATTACTTTTGAACTTGAGGGTAAGATGAACCTAATTCCAAAATTTTATGCGAATTGGAGCACAGTAAAAAAATTCAGACACAAAACGCTCCGTTTACTGCACTAATTCCTTCACAAATTCATTTATTATATTACTAACCTCCAAATGGTTCTGCAAGATCTTCCTTATCTTGTAAATACAAATTCATCAGAGACAATTGGTAAGAAGATAGTAGCATCAGGCCTGGCTGGAAAAAATTGGTGTCAGTTGGTGACTTATTGGGTTTTGATGGGTTTTTGGTGTTACCTTGTATTCGCGCATAATTCTTAATAAGTTTTCTTCGTTAAATGGTTCTTTGGTAAAAGCTCGTCTGGCTCCGCCGATTAATCCGGAGATTAATATGAATAATCCGGAGCCCCAAGACATACCGGAGTTTGTGAAGACTGTCATGCCGTTTAGATCGGCTCTGGAAAAAAAGTATTAGTTAATTTATTTATTTATTTATTTATTTATTGATAAGCAAGCCGTAATCAATAATAATAGATATTATTCCAGGCTCTTGTCATAGAAACTAGGACAGCTAGTTCATATGTATAATGAAGTATAAAACAATATATACATTTAATTCATGTATAAAACAATATATACATTTATATATCTTTTTTTATTTTTTTTTTTATTTTTTTAATTTTTTAATTTATTTTTTATTATTTTTTCTTTTTTTCTGTTTGTTTTTTTTTTAATTTTATTTTTTATTTTTTGCCATTTCGCATACAAACTGGGTCAGCTAGTATATATATGGTCATATATAAGTCAATATATGCATTTATATATCCAATTCCCATACAAACTGGGACAGCTAGTATATATATGGTCATGTATAAATCAATATATACATTTATATATCTAATTCCCATACAAATTAAGGCAGTTAGGCCATATATAATCATGTATAAATCAATATATACATTTATATATCCAATTCCCATACAAACTAAGGCAGTTAGGCCATATATAATCATGTATAAATCAATATATACATTTATATATCCAATTTTCATACAAACTAAGGCAGTTAGGACATATATAATGATGTATAAATCAATATATACATTTATATATCCAATTCCCATACAAACTAAAGCAGTTAGGCCATATATAATCATGTATAAATCAATATATACATTTATATATCCAATTCCCATACAAACTAAGGCAGTTAGGCCATATATAATCATGTATAAATTGATATATACATTTATATATCCGATTCCCATACAAACTAGGGTAGTTAGTATATATAAAATCATATATAAATCAATATATACATTTATATATCGAATTCCCATACAAACTAAGGCAGTTAGGGCATATACAATCATGTATAAATCAATATATACATTTATATATCCAATTTCTATACAAACTGAGACAGTTAGTGTATATATAGTCATGTATAAATCCATATATACATTTATATATCCAATTCACATACAAACTATGGCACTTAGGCCATATATTATAATCATGTATAAATCAATATATACATTTATATATCCAATTCCCATACAAACTGAGACAGTTAGTGTCTATATAATCATGTATAAATCGATATATACATTTATATATCCGATTCCCATACAAACTAGGGTAGTTAGTATATATAAAATCATATATAAATCAATATATACATTTATATATCGAATTCCCATACAAACTAAGGCAGTTAGGGCATATACAATCATGTATAAATCAATATATACATTTATATATCCAATTTCTATACAAACTGAGACAGTTAGTGTATATATAGTCATGTATAAATCCATATATACATTTATATATCCAATTCACATACAAACTATGGCACTTAGGCCATATATTATAATCATGTATAAATCAATATATACATTTATATATCCAATTCCCATACAAACTGAGGCAGTTAGTGTCTATATAATCATGTATAAATCGATATATACATTTATATATTTAATTCCCATATTTTATTTATTTTATTTATTTATTCATAAGCAAGCCGTAATCAATAATAATAGATATTATTTCAGGCTCTTGTCAAGCTTATTCATAATTAATATTAAAAGGATAGTAATTTTATAATGATCATAGTAGATGCACAAATTTCGCTTCTGAAAAAAAGAGCTGAAAAAAGCATTCGAACATTAAATACAATGTTCATCATCAAGTTCATCATATTAAAGTCTATTTGACCACCAGTCAAGCTCAAAATTCTTGCAAAAGGTTGAATGTTATACCGTATAAATGTTAAATTAATAAAATAGCAATTAATGGCGTGGGAAACAATTATTAATGTCATGACATTTTGTATAGTTTTGATAATGATAATTTTTAATACATTTTTATAAAACATAGAAATATATTTCTACTAATTTATTTATTTCTGTTACCCCGACGTGATACAATGAAGATAGCAATTGATCATGGATCAAGAATTGAACTAGTTGGTATTGGTATTTAGCCTTGAGGCAAGTTACATGAACTTCCCGGTATGTGTAAATAATTGACTTAATCAATATTGAACAAATTTATTTATGAGCGATTAAGAGTATTCCGAGTGGATATATTACACATAATTGAAAACGAATGAACACGTTAACTCGGAGTATTTTCTAAAAGCAAATCCTTCAATTGTAATATTAACAAATGTCAAAAACACTACTCATTTTCTCAAACTTTGATGAATTTTCAAAATTAAAGTACTTGTCGTAAGGCCGTAATTTTCAGTAAGTGCTATAAGACCATGATATATATCGCCAAAAAACGTTCCATAAAAATCGGCTTAAATTTTTTTTCCAACATTTAATTAAAAGGAAACGGCTCGTTAGATTCTCACCTAAAACTAATCAGTATCATTCTTAACTAATATCTTTCAAACAGTTTTTGATTTTTTAAAATCGATTCAGTAGTTTGAGCTTAAATGTGGACGAAAAGTTTAACACTTTTTTTCAAATTACAAAGAAACGGTTTGGCAGATCGTCTCACATAACTGACAAACGATAGTTCTCATTGAGATACATCAATTGGCTTTTAAATTTCTAAAATCGGTTCAGGCGTTTCTGAGAAAAGGTCGATCAAAGGTCTAATTTTGACAAATGCCAAAAGAACGATACTAATTTTTGCAAACTTTGATGAATTTTTAAAGCTAAATGAGTTATTGTAGGGCCATAATATTTTAGTATGCTCTAAAAGACTATGGTATCTACCGTCAAAAAAATAATAATAAAAATCGTCGATTTTTTTTGTTTAAAAACTTTATTACAAGAAAATGGCTCCGTCGATCTTTACCGAGAAGTAATCAGCACGATTCCCAACCAATATCTTTCGAACGGTTTTTGAATTTTCAAAATCGATTGAGAATTGCGGGCTAAAACGTAGACGAAAAATTTTTCACTTCACTTCTCGAGATTCATCAAATGGCTTTTGAATTTTTAAAATCGGTCAAACCGTTTTTGAGAAAACGTCGATTTACGGCAAAAAATCTGTTCACATACACGCACACACACACACATACTTTTTCCAAATTTGGTCTCATTCGATTCAGAATGGCTTGAAACGTCGATAAAACATAAAATTAGCGAATCGGATTTTTTGATGAAAACATAAACTTCTTCTTCGGGAAGTTAAAAAACAATATAGACTTCTAACTGGTCTTCCGTTGGCTACTTAAAAGGTACGCCCAGTTCTCGGGTTAACGAATTTACTCTACCCCTGACACCGGACTTCCATTGGCATACTCATTCTGTATGTTCAGATTTCGGGTTATCGCTGACACCAAAAAGTTCACTGGAATCGCAATTTAACCTCTCCTTGTTCTTTAACTTTTACAAAATCCTTTAACTTACTCTCTTAAAGGTGTAATCAGTTGGTGCAAGGCTGCATGTGGTACCATAACACCTTTTGGAGTCCCTGTGCTTCCACTTGTACAAGAAATTGCTGCTGTCGTCTTGTGAATGTCCTCGATGGTTGTAGGCCTAAAAATAGATCAAATTTAGTTACGAACTCAAATTTGGATACACTTATTTTTAACTTCCCGTAGGGTGGTTATAGTAATGGGCCAAAAATCGCAAATAAAAATGTTTGCATTTCTCGACATTTTGAACGTTTCTGAACATTTTTTAAGGCATACCTCAAAAAATATGAATGTGTGTGTGATTCAATTTGTAATGATTGGCAAGCATAATGAAAATATTAGAAAAAAAGAACTCTACTGACGAGCAAATAAGAATACAAAAAGAAAAAGGGACTCTACTGACAAGCAAATGAAAATTTGTAAGAAAAAGTGACTCTACTGACAAGCAAAATTTTGCTTAAAATATTTTGAAAAGCGACTCTACTGACGAGCAAATTAAAATATGAGGACAAAAGGGACTCTACTGACGAGCAAATGAAAATATCAGAAAAAAAGGACTCTACTGACGAGCAAATAAAAATATTGGGAAAAAGGGACCCTGCTGATGAGCAAATAAGAATACAAAGAGAAAAAAGGGACTCTACTGACAAGTAAATTAAAATATTAGAAACAAGGGACTCTACTGACGAGCAAATAAAAAGACAAAGAGAAAAAAAGGACTCTACTGACGAGCAAATTAAAATATTAGGACAAAAGGAACTCTATTGAGGAGCAAATAAAAGTTTGTAAAAAAAGGGACTCTTCTGATACGCAAATAAAAATATTGGGAGAAAGGGACCCTACTGACGAGCAAATAAAAATTTGTAAGAAAAAGGGACTCTATCGACGAGCAAATGAAAATATTAGGCAAAAGGGATTCTACTGACGAGCAACCTGAAGATTTGTAAAATGACAAAGGAGTTTTAAGAAACTGTAAAGAGAAAAAAAACCTACTGACTAACAAATGAAATTTGGACCCGGTAAAATTTGGCAAAGGCAGGTCCCGCCATTTCGAAGATACAACTTTTTTTATTTTCCATAAAATATTTTTGTAATTTTGTGATTAAAAATTGAAAAAATTACCCAGGCTAAGCATAGTCTAAGCGCCACTCCGATACAAATGTTTACCTAAGTGCGTTCAGACTGTTTATGTAGTGGTGCACTTTTCCAATTTTGTGCAAACTATTGAAAAATGTGAAAATGCCGCCGAGCTAAGCACAGTGTAAGTGAAAATGTCGCACAGAATTATTTGCAAATGCGTTTAGACTGTGACTATGAGGGAGCACTTTTTCAATTTTGTCGCAAAATTAGACAACTATTTTTTTTTTTGAAATTGAATTCGAAATGAAATGACGATTGTAATGTTCTGGAGATAAATCGATTTATGATTTATGATTTACATTTGATTTGCTCAGATATAACAAGATAGCAAAAATAATGAAAGTTACAGTATTTGCAATAATATATTTGAAAACGTTGAAATTTCTCGAATATTACGGTACGGGAAGTTCCAGCAATTTGCCTTAACTCACCTGTACGTATCCAAATCCTCAGACTGTCCAAACTCCTCCACCAACTCCTCATAAGTCTGATATCCATAATTAGAGTCACCTCCATAAATAATAATATGTGTGTCCTCCAACCCATTGCCGTTGATTACTGGGATCAGAATTTCCTCAGCACTCACGTGACAGAATATAATTTTTGGTTTCAGCAATGGTATGAGAGCTGGTAACACAGTTGCTATAGAAAAAACAAAAAGTCAGTAAAATTGGAATCAAAACTGGTGGTGAATGGCATCATTTCGAATTAAATTTCAAAAATAAAAAAAATAGTTGCCTTATTTGTACAAAATTGAAAAAGTGCTCCCGTACAGTCACAGTCTAAACGCATTTGCAAATCATTCTGTGCGACATTTTCACTTATACTGCGCTTAGCTTGGCGGCATTTTTACATTTTTCAATAGTCTCGCAAAATTGGAAAAGTGCTCTAGTATAAAAAACAGTGTAAACGCACTAGGCGAAAATATTTGTACCAGAGTGGCGCTTAGACTGTGCTTAGCCTGGGTAATTTTTTGAATTTTTAATACAAAATTACAAAAATATTTTATGGAAAATAAGAAAAGATGTAATAATAAAACCCTACGGGAATTTAAAAATACAATAAAACATTTTCAGATAATTATAAATATGATTTGTTTTTTTTTTAAATGAGAGTTTAGTTTGGACATTAAATCAGCATCAAAAATTAATAGTTTTGTTTTAAAATAGTGATTAATTAAAATAAAAATAATATAGTAACTGAAATAAATTTATAAAACAGTTATTAATATCTTTTAAATGCAATTTGCTATATAAGTTTACGTGTGACATCATTATTATTTATTTAAAAAGTTAGAATATTTGTAAATTTAATCAAAAATAAAAGGTATTAAAATTTTCCACAAGTAATAAAAAAAATAAAATTAAATTTTTCACTTAACATTCTAATTCTGTTATTAATAAGTATAATTATTTAAAAATATTTAAATATTATTAAATAATATAAAGAGTGTAGTGAAAAGTGTATTATTGAATTTAAATTATTAAATTTCTATAAAAATAATTATATTGAGAGATTTTTTGTTTAAAATTATGTTAGTTTAAATAAGTGTTTTTTTTAAAAGTGGTTTCGAGTTAAAATGATTTATTAACAAATATTTTGTTTATCACAAAGTTTATTTATTATTCAAGGTAAAATTTTACGATTTTCTTATAGATATACTTATTAGCAAATATTTTGTTTAACAAAGAATGATAAATTATTTAAACAAATAAATTTAAATTTATTATAGAAGAATAATAATTTGGGGTAAATAAATTTTTTTTAAATTTAGATGAATTATATTAGAAGTGCTAAAATAAATTTTAAATATTTAATATTTAAGTGTTCCCTAGGAAATGCTGCAAATTTTATCTAGTTTTGCCCTATCTAACTGAAAGAGGATGGTTCCATATGAAATTTTTGAATGATATTTTATATTTTAAACTAGTGGTGTATGGCATCGTGCCTTAAGGCAAATTGCTGGAACTTTCCGTGCCGTAATGAAATATTCGAGAAATTTTAAACGTTTTCAAATATATTATTACAAATACTGTAACTTTCATTATTTTTACTATCTTATTGTTATATCTGAGTGAGCAAATCAAATGTAAATCATAAATCAATCAATTTATCTACTGAACATTAACAATCGTCATTTCATTTCGAATTCAATTTCAAAAAAAAAATAGTTGCCTTAATTTAATTTGCGCAAAATTGAAAAAGTGCTCCCGTATAGTCACAGTCTAAACGCATATGCAAATAATTCTGTGCGACATTTTCACTTACACTGTGCTTGGCTTGGCGGCATTTTCACATTTTTCAATAGTTTCCTCACAAAATTGGAAAAGTGCACACACACTCCAGTTCATATAAACAGTCTAACCGCACTTGGGTAGACATTTGTACCAGAGTGGCGCTTAGACTGTGCTTAGCCTGGGTAATTTTTTGATTTTTTTTTTAGGTATGCCAAAATGTTCAGAAACCTTTAAAACGTCGAGAAATGCAAAAATTTTTAATTTCGATTTTTTTCGTTAATAAACTAGATATCTCTTTACTTACATGCAGTCCATCCAGCGTCTAAAACATTAATAGCTGATCCAGAGAATAATGTACCTATTGCAACTGAAAAGGCTTCCAAAGATGTTTTTTCGATAAGGGTTATGACGTCACTTGGCACTATACCACGTGATAGTAAAGATAGGGCAATCGTGGCGCTCGTTCTGCGGAGCTCGTTGAAAGTTACTTCTTGTTTTGTTTCTGCATCTACCTGGAATTTAATTGTTGTAACTCTTGTAACTTTTGAATGGGTTGTTGGATTTGAATGAAAATTTGAGAAAATTATTGAGAATTGAATTATCTGTAAGTTTTGTTTATAAGAAAATGCTCTAGAGCAACTCGGTGTACTTCAAAATGACTACGAAAATTAGGAGGAAAAATATGTAAGTGTGTAGTAATTTGTGTATTGATTTATATTTATTATGTATATCTTGTAACTTTTGAACGGATTGTCGGATTTGTATAAAATATTCGGGAAATTTGTTGAAAATTTAATTATCTGTATGTCTTGTTTATATGAAAGTGCTCTGGAGCAACTCGGTATACTTTAAAATGTATAGGAATTTTAGAGAAATATTTGAGGTACAGTGATTTGTTTATGCATTATTCAGTATATCTCTTCTAACTTTTGAACGGGTTGTCTGATTTGAATGAACTATTTGGGAAATTTGTTGAAAATTGAATTCTCTATAAGTTTTGTTTAGAAAGCGCTCTAGAGCAACTCGGTATACTTCAAAATTGCAAAAAGAAGTACAACATCAGAAATTATTATGAAGTACATGCTATGCTATTTATTTATTGCATTTCTTGTAACTTTTGAACAGTTTATCTGATTTGCATAAAATATTTGGGAAATTTGTTGAAAATTGAATTCTCTATAAGTTTTGTTTATACGAAAGTGCTCTAGAGCAACTCGGTATACTTTAAAATTGCAAAAAAAGTACGACATTAGAAATTATTATGAAGTACGTGCCTTACAGTTTTGTGCTTTTATTTATCATATCTCTTGTAAGTTTTGAACGGTTTGTCGGATCTTATTGAAATATTTGGGAAATTTGTTGAAAATTAAATTTTTTATAAGTTTTGTTTATAAAATTTTGCTCTAAAGCAACTCAGTATACTTTAAATTTTCAAAAAAATTGCAACATCAGAAAATATTCTGAAGTACATGCTTTACAGATTTTTGCATTTATTTACTATGTCTTGTAACTTTTGAACGGGTTGTTTGATTTGAATAAAATATTTTGGAAATTTGTTGAAAATGAAATTATCTATAATTTTTATTACAGCAACTCGGTATACTTTAAAATTGCATTTAAAAAAAGCAAAATAAAAAACTCTCTTACATATACTTAGTTTTGTTCATTGATTATCATTAGTTATCTTATTTATTATTATTATATCTTACATATTATTTAATATTTAGTTATCTCTTGTAACTTTTGAATGGTTTGTTTAAAGTTAATAAAATATTTAGCAAAAAAGAAGTACAAAATTAGAAATTATTATGAAGTACATGCTTTACAGGTTTGTGCATTGATTTATCATATCTCTTGTAACTTTTGAATGGTTTGTTTAAAGTTTATAAAATATCCAGCAAAAATGTTGAGAATTGAATTATTTGTAAGTTTTGTTAACAATATAAATCTCTACAGCAAATCGGTATACTTTAAAATTGCATTAAAAAAAAACAAAATTAAAAACTACAATTCTTACATATACTTAGTTTTGTGCATTGATTCATCATATCTCTTGTAACTTTTGAACGGTTTGTCTGATTTGTATAAAATATTTGGGAAATTTGTTGAAAATTCAATTTTCTATAAGTTTTGTTAACAACATAAGTCTCTAGAGCAACTCGGTATACTTAAAATAGTTTTTAATTTAGCAAGACAAAATTAAGTCACTGTGACTTGTTTTTGCATACTCAAGAAATTGACTCCTGAAAATATTCTCATTCAAAGGCTATTTTAAAGTATACCGAGTTGCTGTAGAGCATTTTTGGGTTAGACAATATTATGAACAATTTAATTTTGCTCAAATATTCTGAAAATACTATCAACAAATATTAAACAAATAGTTTAAAAGTTACAGAAGATTTGCCAAATAAATGCACTGCATTCTATGCTCTATATACTTAATGTAAATAAATACTACTCGAAACAAACTTCTGTATTGAAGAGCGATTTTAAAGTATACCGAGTTGCTGTAGGGCATTTTGTATTAGACAATATTATGAATAATTTAATTTTGCACAAAATTGCCAAAAACACTATTTGGATTAGACCAAAAATTCAAAAGTTACAATTTGCCAAATAAATGCACTGCACACACTCTATATAAGTAATTAATCTAAATAAATACACTCGAAACAAACTTCTGTATTTAAGAGCGATTTTAAAGTATACCGAGTTGCCTGTAGGGCATTTTTGTATTAGACAATATTAAAAACAATACAATTTTGCACACAATTTCCTAAAACAGCAAGTGGATTAAACAAACTATTCAAAAGTTACAAGAGGAGATATGATGAAAAAATACACTCTATATACTCGTAAATATTCTATATATGTAAATACACTCACCACAGTAGTCTGTATTTCAAGGTAAATTTAAAGTATACCGAGTTGCTTTAGGGCATTATTATATTAGACAATATTTAAAACAATTTAATTTTGCACAAATTTTCAACTAAAACAGCAATTTCATTAAACAAACTATTCAAAAGTTACAAGAGATATATGATGAATAAATACACTCCATATAAATATTCTATATGTAAAACACTCATCACAGTAGTCTGTATTTCAAGGCAAATTTAAAGTATACCGAGTTTCTGTAGAGCATTTTTGCATTAGACAATAGTTAAAACAATACTATTTTGCACAAAGTCGCTAAAACAGCAAGTGGATTAGACTAACTATTCAAAAGTTACAAGAGATATAATAAACAAATACACTTTACATTCTGTACATTTACAACACACTTGGCACTTCAAAGCTATTTTAAAGTATACCGAGTTGCTGTTGGGCGCATTTGTATTAGACAATATTAAAAACAGTACAATTTTGCACACAATTTCCTAAAACAGCAAGTGGATTAAACAAACTATTCATAAGTTACAAGAGTATGATGAATAAATACACTCTATATAAATATTCTATATATGTACACTCATCACAGTAGTCTGTATTTCAAAGCAAATTTAAAGTAACCGAGTTGCTCTAGAGTACGTATTTCAAAGCGATTTTAAAGTATACCGAGTTGCTGTAGAGCATTTTTATATTAGAAAATATATAAAACAATTTAATTTTGCACAAAATTTCCTAAAACAGCAAATGGATTAAACAAACTATTCAAAAGTTACAAGAA
>NW_020537807.1:0-24931 GCF_003426905.1 Ctenocephalides felis
TCAGGGATTTGAAAGCCGAAACACAGGACGAGGAAGCATGGAAGCAGAAGTTTGGAAAGGAAAATGCATAGGAATAAATAAAAAATTTATTAATGGTAATAAAATTGCATTGGGAATAATAAACAAGGGAGGGAAAGGGAATCGTTGAATCATGGTGCTCCTCATTGCATTTATTTTAATTATTATTACTGTATGTTTTCAGTATTCATGATTTCTGTTTTGTAATAGTTAAATCAAATACTGTTTTATGTTACAATAATTAAATCAAAACACATTATATATTAGTTATATTAATACCTTACATCTAAGTATATATCATGTACAATATCATATGCACCCCAATGTTACAAAAAATTTAATACCATGTATCATTTCCTATTTAGTTCATCGTTGGATCTCCACCCCGACAGTTTATCATTTGCAACAACGAAAAATTTCGAAATCCGTGGCCACACTTTTGTACCTCTAGCTCGTCATGAATCTACAAGAGCCTCGAGAGTTGTTAGAATTGCAGCAGTGCAGTTTGCACTACCCGAAGGGCTCAATACGTGGACTCCTGTGGCTGAAATGAGAGAGGCTTTGTATGGAAAGGCGAGGAATATTATACAAGCTGCTTGTGATAATAATGTTAATGTGCTGTGCTTACAGGAAGCATGGAGTAAGTAATAGATAGAAGATAGTTAATAATAATTAATGGGGCAATTCTGCTGTAACCGAGCTCATAAAATAGTGTTGTCATGGTAACACTAGCTTATGCTTGTTTATTGATTGAGAAAACTGTGAAAATGTCCATCTATTTGCTGTGCGATCAGGCGTATTTTACATACAAAAAAGGAATGAATGATGTTATGATAACTGCATCATCTAGAATTCTGTTATCATAACATTCTTTCTTGCCTATTTATATATAAAATACGCCTGATTGCACAGCAAATAAATAGATATGTTCATAATTTTCACTGCCAAGAACAAGCATAAGATAGCATTGCTTTGACAATGCTATTTTATGAGTTCTGTTACGTCAGAATTGCTCCATAAGCTCTAATAAGAATGTGTTGACGATTACTGTTTGTTGTAGCAATGCCTTTTGGGTTTTGTACTCGAGAAAAATTACCTTGGTGTGAATATGCTGAATCAGCAGAAGATGGACCAACAACCCGTATGTTGCAAAAGGTATAATAATTAATATCTAATTAATAATAATCAATAATTATTATTATTATTATATATAATAGTATTTTTAATTTTAGCTCTGCAAAGAATACAACATGGTGATCATTTCACCAATTTTGGAACGTGATGCAAACCATGGGGATACCATTTGGAACACGGCAGTCGTTATAGATAATAAAGGAGAGGTATTTAATTTTAAAGTAGTTTAAAATCTTCTCAATACAATATTTGCATTTGTATGTGTAGATTTATGCACCTTTTTTACATATATATTTAATAAAAATATAACATAAGTTTTTGTTGCTGCAAATAATTAATTAAAATATTAATTAGGTGTGAATGGTATTTTGCCTTGATGCAAGTTGCATCAACTTTCAGAAATAATCAACTGTTTCTTTCAAAAATGAAGTTTCTGGTTTCACTAAAAACTAATCAATACTATTTCTAATTTACCCCTTTCTAACAAACAAGCTTATTATAATATCTCTAACTGTATCAATGTTTAAGTAACCCTTATAAGGTTGAAGGAGAAATTTGTTTTCACCAGAAAATAATGTATTTGCTTCTACTAAAAACTAATCAATGCCATTTCCAATTTACTCCTTTTTAACAAACAAGCTTATTATAATATCTCTAACTGCAGTTAGAGATTAATACATGTATTAATGTTTAAGTAAACCTTAACCGTTGAAAGAGAATTTTTTTGCACCAGGAAAAAAAACATGGATTGTAGTCTTTGATTTTTTGTGAAAAAATTTTTGGGAAAAAACCATGAACTATAATCTTTGATTTTTTGGGAAAAAAATTTTGGGGAAATACCATGGACTTTGATTTTTTGGAAAAAAAACATGGACTGTAATTTTTTGGGGGAAAAATTGTGTTTCAAGTCATTCTGAATTGTTTGAGACTCAATTTGGAAAATGTGTGTATGTTTTTAGGGAAAAAATTTTTGAGGAAAAAAAAATGTGTTTCAAGTCATTCTGAATTGTTTGAGATCCAATTTGAAAAATGTTTATATATATATGTGTGTGTGTCGGATTTTTGATTTTGTTGAATTTTTCTCAAAAAACCTCTGAACCAATTTCAGTTTAAAACCATTCGATTGCGTTTTAGTTTTGCTATACAATCAGCCGAGATTTTTTTTACAATTAGCAAAAGCGTGCAATATGTTTTGTCCATTTTTTGCAAAAAATCCTGATATAATCATAATTTAAAATCTGTTTGAAAGATATCGAATGAGAATCATGCTTATTAGCTTTTAGGCAAAAATTGGCCGAGCCGTTTTTTTGTAATTAATAAAACTTGGTATATACTGATATATAGTCCATGATCTTAAAGAACACCCTATAATATGACTGCGTGGACAAAAAGTCAAATCTTCTCTCACACTTACATGCTTGTGTTGCCATCAATTTAGAACGTCTAGTAACATAAAATTAGCAATTAGGATTTTCTGGAAAAAATATAAATTAAAAATGTGTATATATTTATTTTTATTTGAAGGTTTTGGGCAAACACAGAAAAAATCACATTCCAAGAGTTGGAGATTTTAATGAGTCGACTTATTACATGGAAGGAAACACTGGCCATCCTGTTTTTGAAGTAAATAGATATATATAAATATATATATATATATATATATATATATATATATATTATATATATATAAATATATATATATAATGTATTTGAATAGTCTTGAATTTGATGTGATATAATATCTTTTATTTGATTCGACAATGTGGCCTTTTTTGGTGTGTATTTGCAATACAACCTTTAGTTTCATTTTTACACAAATTAAATCTAAATTTAATTCTAACCATATCAGAAACTTAGTATAGAAGATTAATTGAAATTGAAAATAACTCGAAAAATACCAAACAATTCAAGACCATGTTAACCGAGCATATAAATAATTTAAATCATTATATAGATTTTTTCAACCCAAAAATTTTATATTTTGAAGTAAACGTAATTAAAACTCGAAATTCTTCATATATATGTATATATATAGATTGATACATATTTAATACCTATATATGTTTATATTTGTTGAAGACTGATTTTGGAAAACTTGCCATAAACATTTGTTACGGTCGACACCATCCACTCAATTGGACTATGTTTGCAATTAATGGAGCAGAGATCATCTTTAATCCTTCGGCAACTGTAAGTCTACTTATATTATATATAAATATATATATATATATATATATATATATAAATAAAATATATATATATATATATATATATATATAAATAAAATATACATATATATATATATATATATATATATATATAAAATTTTTTAGAAGAAAGTAACTGTGATGTTAGTGATAAGTATGATCTGTATATCTGTGAACTAGCTAAAAATATAATGAAAGAAAGATTTTTATGAAATATATTTTCACTAAGATTGTAACGTATGTGAAACAAATTGCTAATATTTTTGGAAGATATTTTTATTGCTTGATAACCTATCAAATCACTTCCAAAATTTTTGCACAAATAAACTTTGCTTACAGGTCTTTTGAATAAATTGTTTTTGACATGAAAAGTATATTATGTTTTAAGGTGTAAATGTGTTTTGTAAGCATAGTTTCAAATGGTAGGGATATTTAGAATTGTTTTTATGTTGTTGAAGTTGTTTTATTAAATTTTGTCAAGCTTCACCAATATAAATTGAGCAGCAATCTAAACAATTAATTTGACAAACAGGATTCCTAAGATGTTCTAAAGTTAATATTATATTTTAAGGTGTAAATATGTTCTGTAAGCATAGTTTTAAATGGTAGGGATATTTAGAATTGTTTTTATGTTGTTGAAGTCATTTTATTAACTTTTGTCAAGTTTCACCAATATAAATTGAGCAGCAATCTGAAAAATTAATTTGGTAAACAGGATTCCTAAGATGTTCTAAAAGTCTATATTATGTTTTAAGGTGTAAATGTTTTCTGTAAGCATAGTTTTAAATACTAGGGGTATTAAGAATTCTTTTTATGTTGTTGAAGTCGTCTTATTAAATTTTGTCTAGTTTCATCAATATAAATTGTGCAGCAATCTAAACAATTAATTTGATATACAGGATTCATAAGATGTTCTAAAAGTCTATATTATGTTTTAAGGTGTAAATGTGTTCTGTAAGCCTAGTTTTGAATTGTAGGTATATTTAGAATTGTTTTTATGTTGTTGAAGACGTATTAATAAATTTTGTCTAGTTTCACCAATATACATTGAGCAGCAATCTGAACAATTAATTTGATAAACAGGATTCTTAAGATGTTCTAAAAGTATATATTATGTTTTAAGATGTAAATATGTTCTGTAAGCATAGTTTTGAATTGTAGGAATATTTAGAATTGTTTTTATATTGTTGAAGTCGTTTTATGAAATTTTGTCTAGTTTTACCAATATAAATTGAGCAGCAGTCTGAACAATTAATTTGATAAACAGGATTCCTAAGATGTTCTAAAAGTCTATATTATGTTTTTAGTTAAACTTTGTATGGTTTCACCAATATAAATTGAGCAGCAATCTAAACAATTAGTCTGATAAAAAGGATTCTTCAAAAATGAAAATCACAAACAAATTTTAGTAAAGCCTCATGACAATGTTATATATATTATGTAAATATGAACACACTACACTCCATTTTTACCTTTTATTTATTTCATTAAGAAAAAAATTACAAACATTTGGTTTTTCTCATTATCATTAATCTCATCATTAATATGAATTTTCATGAGCTAACATATCTTATCTATGCACCACCTTAAATAATCTTACACCATACCTTATTCCATTTATTTATTTATTTATTTAGAGCCCATGGCAATATTCACATACATTTTTCTCTCTAGATTGGGTCCTTAAGTGAGCCCCTGTGGCCAGTAGAGGCTCGCTGTGCAGCAATAGCTAACGGGTGCTTCACAGTGGCCATAAATCGTGTGGGAACAGAAGTCTTTGAAAAGGAATTCACTTCAGGAGACGGCAAGGAAGCTCATAAGAACTTTGGTCCGTTTTATGGGTCCAGCTATGTTGCTTCGCCTGATGGACAGCTGAGCGAGGTAATAGAGATGTAATGAAATGGATAATAAATAGTAGTCTGCCAAAAGGCAGGACTATGGTAATGGATGGATATTTTAAATTGAGTATTAATTATTAATAACTAATTGATAGTGTTATAATTTTAATACTTGTAAATTTATAAATTATATTATCATTCTCATAACTTATGATGTTTTTTGTATTGGTAGTTTTTGTCTCGAAACAAGGATGGATTGCTTATTGCTGAAATGGATTTGAATTTATGCAGACAAGTCAAAGATCATTGGGGATTCAGAGTAAGTAAATAATTTATAATATATCTTATATATAAAATTCTTCTGTAATGATGTATGATAATCCTCCTAAACGATTATTCAGATTTTGATAAATCTTTCTGAAGATTCTTAAGGGAATTTTTTAGGGTTTTATGAATTATAGAAATATAGTTAGATTGTACAAATAAATAAGAAAATTACAATAACCTGTTTATCATTGTTTAGCATTGAAAACAAATGAAGACTGTCATCTGTCAAACTTTTCAATTTCCTTATCCTAGACAATATGAGAATACCCCGTGTTACTTATATAGCCTAAGACAATATTAAAATATAATATATTTATGATTATGAATAAGAAAAATGTAATATCTACATTATTATTACCGAAAAACTGCTGAGATATGCCAAAAATTAAAATAATATAAGATACAATATATGTTTGGCAGATAACAGGCTGCGCATGTGTCAAGATTATTATTTTTTAACTAATGCAGTCGTGTTTTGCCTTACTTGAAGAGATTTTAATAAAATTTTGTAACCCTTTGCAATATGGTCTATTTTAAAACATGAAATTGTTTTAATCTTATAGATCTTAATATTTGTTTTTGCAAATTAAATGCTTTTTTAATTTTATTTAATTCGAAATTAAGTTCAAGTCTGCACTCTGGACAACCTGATATCACACAGTAGTGATATATAAATATATCAAAGATATATTTATATTTGAAAATAGCCCATTTTGGGCACTGTGGTGTGAAATAGCAATGCGAAATCTTTCACATTATTCTTCTTAGAATCAAGTTAGAGTATTTAGCTGGTATAAGAATTTTCTACATTAATATTGAATTTTAAATGACATCTAGCATTTTACATTCAACATTTAGCATCTGAGTAGGTAAATTTAATTTTATTTAATTCGAAATTCAGTTCAAGTCTCCACTCTGGACAACCTGATATCATGCAGTAGTGATATCAATTTTTATTTAAAATCAAAGATATGTTTACATTTGAAAATAGGTGAAAAATTAAAAGATATAATTATTTCAAATGTTTAATAATTGATATCATTGTTTACATTTGAAAATAGGTGAAAAATTAAAAGATATAATTATTTCAAATGTTTAATAATTGATATCATTTATAATTATACATATTAAAGCCATATTTTTTGCAGATGACTCAGAGATTAGAACTATATGCTGAGAGTTTCACGAAAGCCGTACAGCATGACTTCAAGCCACAGATTGTTAAAAAGTAAATGGAATGTAGGTTGATTTAATGTTATACACTTTTAGATGTATATATATATATATATATATATATATATATATATAAATGCATATATATGTATTTAATAATAAAAATGATTACTATTAATAATAATCCTAAATAATAAGCCTCGCTTTTTCAAAATTATATTCAAATTTTCAATTACAGTTATTTCAACATTTTTGAGAAAGGATAACAGATATCAACATTAATCATAAACCACACTTTTGATTTCTCATTGATAGTTTTAAACACATATAATAACTTTGAATAAAGATAGTTTGCCGAATCATTTTTTATATACGATTATTACATTATTATCACAATCTTTTATATTCCATAAATTATCAAATTATCAAATCAAACTAGATTAAAAACCACACATAGGCAGAATGTAAATTGCAGTTAACGCATAAATATAAAGAAACGAGTAATATGTAAGAAAAATTTATTTACTCTTTATTCTAGTCTTGCAATAAGCAAGCCATCATACAATTAAAATTATTACAACTACTATTACATCATTACAATTTTAGTTATTACAGTGAAGTTTTAATTGCTTATAGTGAATGTATAATTTAATTTTCAGTGAGTGTTTATTTAAGAAATATTCAAAAATGTTTGTTTTCTTCTGGGAAAATGGACATATCACTGAAATGTAGAAATCAGAAGTAATATGCTTATTTATCTATGGAAATAGTTATAAATAAGTTATTCAATACAAAAACAATTCAGCAATTACAATAGGAAAGGACTCAAAATAACTAATAAGATTTATTACAATTGTAATGAAATAATACAATAGACTTCTGACAATTGTTTTGTTGTATGATAAACCTTTTAATCATCTTTATATTTGTATAATTTTGATTTGTTAAAGTCTGATTATCATATATGTGTGGAATAAAACATAATGTATATAAAATTAATTTAGAAATTCAAATTAAACAAACAGAAACAAACATTTTGTGCTAGAAGAAAAAGGCGAATTATAATTATTTGTTTTTGATTTTATACAACTGCAAACAAAATTTAAAAGCAAATTAAGCAATATTTTGATATCTATCTAATTTTTGGTATTAGACATGGTCAAATATTAATTATCTATTGTTGTAATCGTTTAGAACTAAGAATATTAAACGAATTTGATAATTTTTAGTTTTGAAATTTGAATTTGGCGCTTTCGACTTTTTCACTTTGATTCGTTTAGTTGTTCATGACAGTTCGTCTTTGATGGCGGCCATTTTTATAGTTAATTTTGTGACAGATGCGTGCAAACTAATTAATTAATGTTTTTAATTAATTTTCTTATTAGTTTTTATTAATTGATGCATTATATTGTTCTACTAATTATGCACATCGATTTGATATAAAATTCGTGTGTGATGATATGTTTTTAGAGCAGATGTGTGACGATGTACTTCTGCCTTAACCTATCTCTGTCAAAATTTTTAATTCTAATTAATTGTATAATCGAATACTTTATTTACAGCTTCCAATGTATCCTTTATATTTATTCATATAAGCAATCGTCAAATATGTCAAGTATGTGAGGTTCGGAAGGCTGCAAGTACTTCTGTAATGTATCTGTATATTGTCAAATTCTAGGTCACAAAATTCTCTAATGTGTTCATTACTTTGTTGTTCGTCGTGTCGTGTGTTGAGTCCCGAAGACTCCACTTGGACATTTGCAAATTATAAATTAGGTCTATAAAGTCAGTGATCAAAGTAGTGTGGTGTAGTGATTCACAAATGTTCAGCTTTAGAGCTTCTAGCAGATGCTTTAGAGGGTTCATTTTGAGGAGGAGCTCTGGATTTAATTCCTAGCATCCTGTGGGAGCGTCAATGTGAGTCCAAGCAAACTTTATACACCGACGAGTCAATGAATACTTTTCTGAAATCGTAAACAGGAATTTATTGTAAAACAAATAACGTACTGATAATGTATTGTATAAATCAAAACTGTCTGTATGTATTTCAGTGAATATTTGCTGACTCGTGCACATAGACCTTATACATCATGCACTGCTAGTATTCGTATGTTTTCCACTGTATACATCCATTGTTTTTCAAGAAATGATATTAGTAATTTCCATTATATTATTGAAATGAAACTATCTCAGATCACATTGACCATCATGATAAATATTATTAATATAATTTCTTACACAACTTCATCAGTCAATTTCCATGATATTATTAAAATAACATTTAGCATTTAATCAATCGTGAGAGTTCCACAGTCCCTTCTATCTTTACACACTTGTTTTGCGCTCGACTAGCAGTCCATATTGTATAACGTTTGTACTTGTGCATCATTAGTATTTTATGCACATGTATCTGCTAAATGTTTATTTATTTATTTAAAACAATTGCATAGTCATATTATTGATAAAAACACTTATGTCTAAAGCTTAAATTCATTTCTTTTTAATCTATTCATATTACAGTTCATATATTAGTTAATTTCTTTAATAAAGGTTTATTTTTGACATGATATTATGCTTATCTAAAATTTGTCATTGTTTTTTCAATTCTAAAAACGAATAAAATACAATTTAAAGTATCAAGTACTACTTTTAGCAGACGTATGTGCAAAAATGTCGAATATCACTCTATCTGATATTAGATGCACTTTGTTTAATTGTTAAACTTGCAAGTGATGTTTTTCACGCATAAAAATGATTTTATACAATTCACTATGGGGAAAACATATTGATTCATTTTTTTTTCAATTACAAAAATCAATATAATACAATAGTTCTTGCTTTTCATATACATCAGTTGACGTTAATTTATTTTCATCATACTTGCATAAAAAATTAAAAGAAAAGGTTTTTCTGAGTTTCTCTTGTAAAAGTAATAAGACTTGATTTGTTTCATTTATTTTTTGAGCCACTCTTGTCTGAATATCATTTGTGTAAGGGATATGCAGAATGGGTCCTGACATCCCTCCTTGTGCAACTCCTGAATTAATGGTATTTCAGATAGAACTCTAGTTCTGAATAATCTGTACATCAGATAACATTTCAACAACAAATATATCTCACGTGGCTAAGATTTTTATTTTATTCTAAAAATTTCAGAAATACATTTCTAGTATCAAGTATCATGTGTTTTCCCTGTAGCGATATTGACTGCATGTTCATTCTCATTAATGACAGCACGATTGATGGCTTTGATCAAAATATTTAAGATTCAATTATGATTTTCCTAATTGTTATTGATTAAATGCAACTTTCAAAAGACTTTCCTTGTAATTTTATTTCAAATTTATTTAATTATATTGCTATATTGCGAAATATATTTTTATAGACAATTTTGATCAAGACATGCAATCGATGATGATTCGATTAATTCATATGTTGATAATTGTCTCGCCATATTTAATTAGATTTTACTCAATACTACATTAACTCGATAGATATTTTATATAAATATAATGGTCGAATAACTTTGTTTTGAAAACTTTTGAATTATTTATTCCATAATTGCTTTGGGTATTTTTTTAAAATATATTTTGTCGATATTTATAATTTTGTTCTGTCAATGAGATTTTCTTATTCGAGTTGATGTGGTTTGATTAAAGTTTTGAAAAGTTGATTTGAATAAAACAAAATTCAATTTTAATTACAAGTACATCATTTCATTCATTATTTAAAGTTTTTGTTCTTCTTCAAAATTCAAATTTACAATGTTAGTTTGTTTATAGTTTTTTAGTTTTCATTTTTACAGTTTTGTTCAATTCAAATCAACTAACTTTGTTTTTGTCTTGAATAATTGTAAAGGTTTCACACATTCAACAATTTTGATTTGTTTATGATCATTTCTTGAATTTGATATCATCTATTAATTAAATAATTCTTTCGATAAAGTTTTTTAAGTCCATATTTACTGAAACCTTTTCAATTATGACAGACGAGTTATTATGCATGCTATATCATCCCGAAGCCAACATTTTGAATGAATTGAGAACCACATTGAAAATTTCAAGACGAGAAAGTTTTATTGGGGCATTAACATTTTAACTAAGTTTTTTCAACTAAGTTTTTTTTTATCTAAGTCCCAGTAATTTTTTCTCGTTGCGAAAATCTCAAAGTGGACCTTATTTCATTCAAGTGTTGGCTTTGGGATTTGGTGTGAGGGAGCACTAAAAAACATAAAAAAGTTTCAACGCTGAACCGGAGAGTGAAATCGCTAAATAGGACTTAAGGGAGTTTTTTTTGGCTCTCCACCTCCCCCTTCCTCCTCCTTTCTTCTCTTTTTTTTTCTTTTTTCACTTTTTTTTTTCCTTTTTTGGTGATGTTTTTTTTTAATGTTGTGGTTTTTTGGTAGATTTTTGGGTTCGACATGAATCGTCCGCAATGTGTCTCTCTGTGTGTAACCCTCTCGCATCATGAACCTCAGGTTGACCACCACTTCGTGTTTACGTTTCAGGATCTCCGCGCGTCTGCCAACAGCCAGCCACCAGCACTGCTCCATTTTTTCTGCTTCAGAGTTGCTCGTCGTCGTCTCCAGCTGGATTCGATCCCCTTCACCTTCTGCCTCCAGAGTGATGTCACCTAGTACGCGGTCACCTTAACCTCTCGGCTATTTGTTATATTGATGATAATAGTTATTTTTGTATTCATAATGTATTAATATTAAATTTGAATAAAGTATATGTATCATACACATCTCTCTTATTCATCATCTGCCTCTACCCTTCCCTTTCCCCCGGTCTTCTGCTACCTTGGTCATCTTTCTCTTACAGTCAAGTGCGAGCCAAGTCAAATTTTTTGTTTTTCAAGAATATTTTAAGTGTCAAGGTCGAAATGCGCCACCTGAATTTAATATTTTGAACTAATATTTGTTATTTATGAAAAACTAGACATTTGATTTTTTAAACCTCTTTGGGATTTGAACCCAGGAACACTGAGAACAATATTAGTGGTAACTTAACGATCTCGGCCATTTGGTTATGCAGAACACTCTTCTATTTGTAAAAATATAAAGTCTTATTTTTAAATGAAAGATATAAGTTTCCTAAAAATATGGTATGTCGAATGAGCGAATGGCCGAGGTCGTAAAGATACGATTTGGGCCAGAATAATAACACGAGGTTCGTGTGTTCGAACCCCAAATTATCTGAAAAAAATATAAATTCGATAATTTTTCTAACTGTGTAAATAAATAAGATATACAAATAAATAATTAAATTTATTGAGTGTCAGTATTACAAAAATCAATATATATATATATATATATATATATATATATATATAATATGTGTATATATATATATATAATATGTGTGTATATATATATATGTGTGTGTGTGTGTGTATCATTGAATGTATGTATATATGTATATATACATATAAGATAAGAAATAGTAGGTCTGGAAATAATTTTTAATAAATTCGTATTTACGCCTGGTTAGCAGTAAACCAAACATACTTTGGTGTAATTTAAAAATTTCACAAATTTTACACTTTTCCCATACAAAACCGGTTTTTCAGGGGCAGCCAAAATTGGCCAAAACCGTGACTTTCAAATGCAATTTTAAGGTCCTTAATGAATGAAATTAATAATTTTAATGAATGCATTGTGTAGACTAAAGTACAATCTTTATACCAAACCAAAAAAATTACAAATTTATCATTGTCTTCATCGTTAAAATCAGCTTCAAAGTTGGCGATTTTTCAAAATTCAAGTTGGTGTAGGGGCGGAAAAAGTGAATTTTTTCAAAAATTGATTTCGAATTCGGAAACAGTGCCTCGAAAACTATCAGAATAAGTCAAAATATTTTAAAAATTCCCCAAAAAAGTGTTCATTTCATTAGTAAAATTTCGATGTTGCAACCAAAAATTACGATGTTCTGCTAAAGTATATGGATTTATCCTAAAATGGATAACATTTTCGAAATCAGCGCCCCAAAATTTATCGGAACCAGTCAAAACATTTTAAAAATCGTGAAAAAAACTCGATTTTTTTGAAAAAAAAAATGATGTTGCAACCAAAAATTTCGATTTTTGGCAGAGGTATGTTGATTTAACCAAAAACGGATACCATTTTTGAAATCAGCGTCCCAAAATATATTAAAACCAGTCAAAACATTAAAAAATCGCGAAAACAAATCCATTTTTTGCTAAAATTACTATGTTGCAACCAAAGATTTCGTTGTTTTACATTGGTACACGCCCTGAAAGCTCATCAAAGAGGATAATTTCGTCATTTTCATCAAAAAGACTTTTTCCCATTAGCTATTGATTATATTTTTCCACTACTATAGGGGAGACCTAGAATTTATGGTTCCTTTTAAGGCATTCTTATAAGTCATAAGCACCTATGACTGAATGAATACAAAATTATTCTATGAATATACCTAAGGTTTTAACTTGATATTTATTATATTCAAATTGAGTAACATGTGTTTAAAAAAGCATAAATATAATAAATATCAAGTTCAAATCATGGACTATTATGAAATATTCAAATATATCTTACTTAGATACTTTGAATATTTCATGAAAATAAAAGGGCAAAATCTTTGTTTAAGAATCTGTGGACAAATATCTTTGAATATTTCATAACTAGTGAGGTGCACGGCATCGTGCCTTAAGGCAAATTGCTGGAACTTCCAGTGCCAATCTTTGAAAAAAAATTTCCTTGAAAAAATTAGATTTATGAGAAACTATACATTTTTGACAAAAATTTACTTTTTTAGAAAAAAAACTTTTTGAAAAAAAATCTTTTCTTTACTTTGAAATATTTTGGAAATTTTGAACTTTTTTTTTCAAAGCAATCGTACTGCTTCAACTGCACAGAGATAATATATCGAAGCGCGTAAGCGCCACGTCGCCGTATAATCAGTACGAAACCCATAGGAATGTAAACAAAATTCATACTTATCTTATTGTTAAAATCTCTATAAATATTTTATAATTTGATGTGCATATATCTAATAATCATTTTTGAGCGCCAAATGGCATTTTTTTTTACTTTTTTCACTAGATCTCCAAAACCGCTAGACCTGCCTTCATGAAAATGTAATCAGTTCTTCATCCTGTCAATACAAGTAAAATGTTTTTTAGACTATTAAAATCGGACACTCCGTTCTCTTAAAAACTAAGTTACCGTTTGTGCCACTTTTTGCCCCGTATCTTCGAAATGGCTAGACCTGCTTATACTAAAAACTAATCAGCACGTCTCCTTATCAGTACGAATCGAATGTTTTTTGAATTATTCAAATCGCTTAATCCGTGTTCCCGAAATCGTCGACGAAAATTTGTATCCGCACGCACGCACACACACATACATCAATTTTTTCTAAGGTATGCCAAAATGTTCAGAAGGTTTTGAAACGTAAAGATATATAAAAATTTTCATTTTCGATTATTTTGTGATTACAGTAATCAGTTATAGCTATAACTTACCCTACGGGAAGTAAAACATAAAATGGCAAAAACTTTGTTTAAAAATTCGTGGATAGATATCTTTGAATATGTCATAAAAATAAAACGGCAAAAACTTTGTTTGCGTTAAGGCACGATGCCATACACCACTAGTTTATTTATCATTTATTCATTTATTAACTTCCCGTAGGGCAAGTTAGAGTAATAGCAAAAAAATCGAAAATGAAAATTTTTATATATCATTACGTTTCAGAGGTTTCTGAATATTTTGGTACACCTTAGAAAAAATGGATGAATGTGTGTGTGTATATGTGTGTGTGTATGTGTGTTCGGATACAAATTTTCGTTGACGATTTCGGGAACACGAATGAAGCGATTTGAATAATTCAAAAAACATTCGATTCGTATTGATAAGGAGACGTGCTGATTAGTTTTTGGCGAAGGCAGGTCTAGCCGTTCCGAAGATACGGGGCAAAAAGTGCCACAAACGGTAACTCAGTTTTTAAGAGAACGGAGCGTCCGATTTGAATAATTCAAAAAACATTTTACTTGTATTAACAAGATGAGGAACTGATCAAATTTTCATGAAGGCAGGTCTAGCGGTTTGGGAGATCTAGTAAAAAAAGGAAAAAAAATATCATTAGACATATGCACATCAAATTATCAGATATTTTATAGAGATTTTAACAATAAGTATAAATACTATTTACATTCCTACGGGTTCCGTACCAATGTTCATCCGTTAGACGGCGACGCGGCGCTTACGCGCTTCGATATTTCGTCTCTATGCAGTTAAAACAGTACGATTGCTTTAAAAAAACGTTCAGAACTTACAAAATATTTCAAAATAAATTTTTCTTCAAAAATTTTTTTTTTTTCAAAAAAAGTAAATTTTTGTCAAAAATTTATAGTTTCTCAAAAATCTTATTTTTTCAGAGTAATTTATTTTCAAAAATGTTAATCTTTTAAAAAAAAAATTTTTGGTACGGGAAGTTCCAACAATTTGCCTTAAGGCACGATGCCATGCGCCCCACTAGTTTATTTATTTCATTTTCTTACCTTTGTTTTGATTTTCGATACCCACTTTCGCATGTAGATTGAAATTGAAATTAGTTGAAACAAACTGTAAACAATAAAACAAAAATATAAATAAAATAAAATAATAATATATGAAACATTACATTGAACGAATTTGAACTACTTTTGCACAATTATAATAATAACAACAATTAACACTTAAACATTTGAATATATGAATTATCTTGTTATAAATGAATAAAAAACAATTATTTATTTGTTATTTGCACTTGTTTTTGACATTAGTCAGTAGCACCAATTGTTTCATATTATTATGTTGGTGGCACTGGCGCATGAACTGATGTGAAGATGCAACAAGTGTCAAACGTCAAACGCATGTTAAATATCAAACGTCAAACACGCAGTTTTATATTTACAATTTTAACTTTAATTACTTTTTATCTAATTTTGAATGTTTATTGCATTTATACACAATTTAGTTTGTAGAACAACTTTATAACTTAACGTATAATATAAATGTGGCGTTTATAATCAATTATGTACGCGTGCGATTCCAACCCGGTTGTTGTTTCCAATAACTTATCAAGACTCAAATGGGAGAATATACAATTTATAGAAGACAACCTTTCCAGGTATGAAAAAGTTTCTTTATTATTTTTGTTTAATGGCCATGGTTCCTTTATTATTTCTGCTTTATGGCCGGCAACGTGTTACGATAACATTATATATTCTTTAACTAATCCTATGCATTACAAATATTATTAACAATCATTTTGTTTTACATAAAACAAAAGACAAACATATATACATAAACATAGTAGACACAGAGCGTTTAGTATCAAACTTCAACAAAATTGATCAACTTGTGCAGTGTGGGACCTAAAACATTTCTAAAACAATGAGCTAGTAGTAATAATTTTTTTTTCTTTTAATTTCCATTAAAGTAAAACTTATTTGTTACTGTACAAGATTTATTCTATTAATTTACACATATACATTATTTTCATATCTCAGTCAGACAGAGGTGCCTGGTATGAGAGATTATGAAAAACAGTTTTCATATAATATATACATTTCATTTGACTATAATATCTATTTCATTAATATAATATTTATATATATATTATATATATATATATATATATATATATATATATATATAACTCTTCAGTCTTCTTTGTCTTCAATTGCTTATAGTATTTCTTTATTTTTCTTTTAAAATTATCGTTATCATTGGTCATCTTAATATCGTCTGGCAATTCGTTATATATTTTGCTAGCACTCCATATGACATTTTCTCGCAAATTCTTCTTTCTATTGCGTTCAATGTGAAAATTGTTGTGTTGTCTAGTGTAGTGTTCATGTATATCTTGATTTATGTCTATTGTTGCACTTGTTTTAATTCGGTTAAATTTCATTTTGTGTATTAGTTTGCATTTGTCTATTTTAATTATGTTATTTAGGGAATGATTATTTGTTTCTCTCTGTAAGTATTTGGTGGGTGTGGAAAATTATATGCCATTTTTATGGCTTTATTCATTATTCTCCGTATGTCATTTAGGTTTGCTTTAGTTGTTTGACTCCATGTTGTTATTCCATATAAAATTATAGGTATTATTTCCGCTTTAAGAATTAGTATTTTATTTTTTTTGCCGAAATAGTGGATCCTTTTCAATGCCCCTGTTAATGTTCCTATCTTTCTTTTTATTTTGTTTATATGTTCTGTCCATGTCAGTTTTTCATTTATTATCAGTCCTAAGTATTTTATGCTTTCCACTTCCTCTATTTCTCTATTATTTTAAGATGGCATTTAAGTAAAAATATATACATTATATAACAATTTCGAATAATGTTCATTAGTAATATGGTAACACTCGTGATGCACACATTCATTAGTGTCAACTATTATACACATTTATATAATGATAAATTATAAATTATATATTTATAATATCATTAAACATATGACATATGTATAATATTTCAAAACAATAATGTAATTAAAGTCATACTTCAAATATGACATGATCGGTGTGTCATTGTAATTAGCATTTAGAAATGAACCTTTATTAGAGAAATGAAGTAATTGCTGCTTTATAAATTCTATAATATTCGTTCACACAGTGGATTATGTTAAATAACGCCTAAACAAATATTGTTTTTGCAACTTCACTCATCATGTAATTGTGTTTGAAGAACTTCATGTAATAAAATTAACATACATTCATTGACTCACCACTTTTTTGCTGACGATATAATCTCATTCTTTGAACAGTTGTAATATCTGTCTTGCCTAAAAAATATTTTTCATATTAATAACTTCAAAGATTTATAAAAACTACGAATAATATAGAAATAATTTCTAATCAATAAACTTACGTTTAGTACACGGCACAAATGTTTAAATTGTTTTATTATTTTCAAGAAACAGGGTAAAATATTCTTTTAATTCAGGCATTTTTTATCAAATCAAGATTTGTACTACGATGTAACTTTAAGATGTTTATTCATCTATGCCGATTTCCTTGTTACAACAATAGATCTATATTCACATACAAGACGACTAATCACGATCGACCCGTATAGAAATGATCTCATCCAGAACGAATGACGAACAGTTCGGGCGTAACGGACTTACGTTGCATTTATACACAAATTACACTCTAGTCGCGCCTAAAAGAAGTTTTACTTCAATAATTTTACCTTTGCAATGCAGTTTATATAATTCTTGTAAATATTAGACAATGTCCTTCATTTTTAAATTCGATTGATTAAGTTTAGTTCATTTACTTTTCTGTAAACATATATAAGTTACAATACAATTCATAGAAGACAACCTTTCCAGGTACAAAAAAGTTTCTTTATAATTTCTATTTTATGATCGTGGTCAACCAGCATCAGCTTATAATGAAATTGATCAATCCGAACAATCAGGGACCTACAACATTTTTAAAACAAAAAGTTAGTTAAACTAATAAACTCTAAAGCTCACTTATATACTTCTAATAAATAATTTTAGCTTTGCAATTCAGTTTATATAATTCTTAGAAATATTAGAGAATGTCCTTCATTTTAAATTTGATTGATTAAGTTTTGTTTATTTACTTTTATGTAAACATTTATAAGTTACAGTATTTATAATAATCTATTACTTCACTCAATAAGTCTATAGGATAACTAAGACCATTTTTCTGGCAAAATTCTTTTTCTTATTCAGCATAGTTTTCTTCGAAGATAATATACAAATTATAGTGAACTTTGAACTTTTTGAAACCATTTTTGTAGTACGATTTGTACTTTACCACAATGTTCTGCTATCATCCCATGGTTTGGCAAAAATTTCTCCATCACGAGCACCATTTTGAGACCTGAGAAAAGGATATGGGCGCTGGGGAACAGATCTAGAAAATATAGTGAGTGCGGATGCCTTTCGGAGCCCATCATGTTTTTTTTGCCAATATTTGCAGGGATTTATGACTTGGTGCATTGCCCTGATGGAGCAGCAGCTGTTTTTCAGTCGCTATCACTAGTGGATTCTTTTTTAGGTGTTGCAGGTTTTCCTTTTGGTTTGGGAGCTTCATCTTCACTTATCAAGCAATATTTTGGCTGTGATCATTGATACATCAACCCACAAAATTGCTTTGAATTCATGGTTTCAAAAAACTCAAAAGTAGCGTAACTTGAACCTCTGTAACTTGTAAAATAATATTATCATGAAATTTTGACATATGCCTTTTTATAATTTAATCATATGGATGATTACATAGCTACATCATCTATGTATTATCCTACGGACTTATTGAGTGAGGTGATATATGAATACAATTCATAGAATACAACCTTTCCAGGTACGAAAAATTTTCTTAACTATTTCTGCTTTATGGCCATGGTCAACCAGCAACTGGTTACGATAACATTTTGCAATTGATCAATCCCAGCAATCAGGGACCTACAACATTTTTAAAACAAAAAGTTAAACTAATAAACTCTAAAGCTCACTTATATACTTCAAATAAATAATTTTAATGAAGACAACCTTTCCAGGTACGAAAAAGTTTCTTTACTATTTCTGCTCCATGGTCATGGTCAACCAGCAACAGGTTACAATAACATTTTGCAATTGATCAATCCCAGCAATCAGGGACTTACAACATTTCTAAAACAATGGGCTAGTAGTAACAACAATTGGGAGAATGTTTTGCGAGAAGCCCTGACTTTGATTCAGAATTTTGCGATTTTGGATAAACTTGGTTTTGATTACCAAGATGAATGCTTGAGGTTTTTACCTAGACAAAGCGATTGCTCAGTTTACATCCATCCTGTGATTAAAATTCTGTACCATTTGTGTGAAGACTCCACAAAGGAAGTTGTTAAATCGATTGTGAATGAAATGCGTAAAGTTGCAACTTTGGTGGATGACTTCATAATGCTTGAATATTTTGAAGTTAATATTTTGAATTGGATTCAAAAAGGCGTGATAAAGGTTGGCGGCGACGACAAAGCAAATGTTTCCACGTTATTGAAGGTACTTAAAACATTGGAGCTAGAAAAGTATTATGATTTGTTGAAAAATGCTGAAAGTCGTGTCAATATCAATCAAAGTAATTGCTTGTCCAATGATTTGATAAATACGTCTCAATCCTTGAGTTCCTGCACAGTTGTGAATCGTAGTTTATCAGATTATTACAACATGGATATAGACAATATGGGTGTATGTTTAATTATAGATGAAAAAGACTTTGCCCCAAGTATTGTTACCGGAGCACCGACATTAGAAACGAGGCACGGTACCGAGATTGATAGGCAAAAAGTAAGTGACATGTTTTCATCCTACGGTTACCGAATTGTTGTAAAACACAACTTAAAAAGTTTTGAAATACTAAACACTGTTGACAAGTACGCTAATGAATTGAAACCTTCCGACTGTTCCTTTGTTGTATGCATATTATCACACGGGCACATAGGTGCTGTTTTCGGAACCGATTGTCTTCCCGTCGACATCAGCAAAATAAACCAAAGAATGAGATCCAAACAATTACTCAACAAACCCAGTATACTACTTATCCAAGCATGCCAGACACCTGTCCAGTCTTCCTTTATCAAGCAAGAACTGACTATTGATGGTCATCATATGTTGCAAGATGCTGCAATGACAACGGCTTGCGATTTTGTGATCTTTAATTCTACTGTGGAAGGGTATGCCAGTATAAGAGATAAGAAGCAAGGTTCTTGGTTTATACAAGAGGTTTGTGATGTTCTGGATAAGTATGGAGAAGAAAAGGAGATTACTGAACTTTTTAAGCAGATTACCAGGAATGTTGTGCAAAAAATTTGGACGCACAAGAATCAAGATGGATGTATGGTGCCTAAATTTTTCTAGCACTTTTATTAAGAACTTTGTCTTTCCACGACGACGGGGGGATAGAAGGACTAGCTGATTTCTAAGAGATAAGGTAAAAGATTAGAGTTATATTAATGAGTTGTAACGGGGCGTCCATTAATCACGTGATAGATTTTTTAAAGATTTTTGGACCCCCGCCTCTCCCTTTGTGATACATTCAAAATTAAACGCCCACCCTTCCCCAGCGAACATCACGTGAAATTCAAGTGAAAATTTTGATTTTTTTTTAACATGTTTGGATTTTTTCAAAAAAATCAGTCAAAAAATAAATACACGTGATATCTTTCTATATCCCTCCCTCCCCCCTAAAAACCTCACGTGATTAATGGACGCTCCCTTGTTATTTAGCTGTTTAGATGAAATGTTTAGCTCTTTATTTTAGAAAATAAAATTTTTCGAAATATTCGAAAATAAACGAGTTTTCACTAAAAATTAACACTGGAGACACTAAAATTTTTTCCTGAGATGTTATGGTGGTAGAAATGATGATTCTAGAAACTGTAGCAGAAATTTGCCAACAGATCTAGTGTTTGAAATATGCCAATATGCTAGGTTTACCCCAAATTTAATAAAAAATACAACATATTTCATTTTATGCTTTCAAAAGTCTTTTTATGTGAATTTTATTGTCAGCAATCATGTGTATGTCCCACCTTCCTTGATATTGCTCCTTCAAAGTACTGGTATCTTGGTGGATACACTCCAAAATTTTCCAAAGACCATTTTAAATTCGAGTGCGGGTAATGAATTCAAATCAAATATATAAGTTTTTAATCCTTCCCTTTTAACGTTGGTTTCTATATCCATTACTTGGTAGCCAAGAGATCCATTCAATTTATCTTGGAAAATTGAGCTTCTGATTTTAAATCAATTCATCTTGGAGAATTGAGCTTCTGCTGCCACTGTGGGTATTTTCAAGACCTTGTGTATCATATTGCTGGTTATAAACTATGGAACTCGTTGTTGATCATTCTAAAGATCTTGTTTTGTGTTCTCTGAATTATTAGAATGGTAATCTTGCTGACACAACCCCACAGGGACAGAGTCCCATACGCCCTAATATAAAAATATTTGTATAATTAAAAAAGTAAAATCTTGTCCATTAAAAAGGGCAGTGCGTCTGATCAGATAGGGTCTGTGGCGGCAGAAAGCCTAATCAGCCACTGACTGTATTTCAGGATTTGCTTGTCTATCTAATTTATCTTGGAAAATTGAGCTCCTGCTTTTAATGACCTCCGCGACTGTGGGTATTTTCAAGTCCTTGTGTATCACATTGCTGGTCATAAACCATGAAACGTTGCTGATCATTCTTAGTATTTTGTTTTGACCTCCCTGAATTATTAAAATGGTAATCCAACTCTTGCTGACACAACCCCACAGCTCTATCCCATAGGTCCGTATTGGAATTATCATCACTTTATATAATGGAAGCTTATTTTCCAATGAGAGCTTGGATGATCTTCTTAAAAGTCAGTTCAGTCCCTTCATTTTAAGATCTATTTGCTTTCTTTTCATTGTTATGTGCATTTTCCAATTGTGTATTCTATCAATGTGGATAACCAAGGTATTTTACAGATTCTTGATTTGGAATAACTGCATTATTCAAGTATAATATTATTAAACTATAGACATTCTACAAACAGATAATAATGATATAATTATCTTGTTCTATGTATATAATAATAAATAGTAGTCTGCCTGAAGGCAGGTCCATGGTATGAGAGCACCACAAAATCAATGATTTTCTTCTTCTCCTTACTTGTTTATTATTCCCATTATCGTTTTCTTACCAATGATTATACACTATTAATCACATAATATTCGTTTTTATGAATTTTCCTTTCCAAGCTTCTGCTTCCATGCTTCCTGATCCTGTGTTTCGGCTTTCAATTCCCAGTACTTCCTCTTCTCGCGTAAGTCATCAACCATCTGCATTCTTTTTCTTCCCAATCCTTTCAGTCCTTCTCTCTTGCTTTCGACAACGTCGTGTAAGAGAAACTCTTTTTGCAGAATGGGTCCAGTTCAGTTTCTTTTTCTTTTCAGGATTGTGCTCAGTTACTTCCCCCACTCTTTTTGGGTCTTCTTCATTTGTTATCTTGTCAGTCCACTTTACCTTCTCCATTTGCCTCCAGCACCACATTTCAAAACTCTTCAGATAGTTCTTGTCGGCTTTTCTTAGAGCCCATGTCTCTGATCCGTACAGAGCTTTGTATATATATTTAAATATTTACACTTTTTCAAAAACCTTGCCAAGAATTATTAATTATATAATCTACATCTTTAATATTTTTAAATGAATTTTTGTATAAAATGGACTACTGCCACATAATTTTTAAAATTCTTTTTATAAACTGTACCCATATTTTGTATACAAAATGTGATTAAACAAATGTAAGAAATTTTAAACACTATTATGTGATATTTTTATAAATATATTGCTTAAATTTTTTATGAAAAATAATGTTAGATAATTATAAATATATATTTTATCAATATAAATTGATATTTATAAATACCTGTAAATATATATATATATATATATATATATATATATATATATATATATATATATACTATAGTATGTTATATAAAAATTTGAAGTATGTACAATTTTAGAAAACAATTAAACACTACATTTATATTTTATAACATTAACCCAAATAATTTTATTTCATGTTTAATTATTTATTAACATCAATTGTTTATTAATAATGATGTTACAAAATCTAATCGAGTGTTTAATTATTCACTAATGTTCAAAATAACATTAGCATAAGTATTTATAAACATAAATACATTTATATTTTATAATAAGAACTTATATATAAATATTTACCACCTTAGTTTATATTCTTAAGTAAATGTGAGGTATCTGGAGCTCTTTTTATAAATGTTAAAAACTTTAAGTACAACTTGAGTAATGTTATTCTTATTTGGGCACTCCTGGAAATATAAAAAATAAATATTAATGTTAAGGAATAATATGAAAACTACTTAAATTAAATTAAATAATGGAAATATGATTATAATAATGCAAAATAAATCAATCAAATGAAAAAAATATACTTATATCTTTTATAATTATTAAATATAACATTTTCAACAAAAATACTTAGTTTTTCTTATATCTATAAAACCAGCAAAATAATTTCTTGTAAAGTTATGATACAAAAAACATAAGATGTTAAATTGTATATATAAAAATTTAGATTTTTGTTAAAGTTTCTAATTTAAATTTGTTAATTAGAAATGTAATAATTATAAAATGTATGAATTTTTATTTAGATCAAATGCTAGAATAAAATAATATATATTTTTTAATTTTTCTAATTTTATATAGACAATCATTAAAAGATTTATGAATATTATTTTGAGCAGCTCTTATAATGGGTTTCTTTGTTTAATTAAATTGTACTTATATGTATATTTACATTTTTTTTTTGATAATTCAAAATATCCTATACAATTTAAAACTATGCTTGCAGACCACATTAATACTTTAAAACACTACTTTAAAAATTATTAGAAAAATCTTTTTTGACTATTTATAGCAATAGAACAATAAATAAACGCAATAAACTCAAGTTTGGTTGGAATGCTAAATATCTTAAAGTTAATATAAAGAGCTAAAACTTTCAGAGAATTTTTTTTATCCATTTGGAAGCATTTGTACCCCTGGGAGCAATAAAATTCAAAAATATCCATATTAAGGACTACCCTAATACACACACACACACACACACACACACACACACATATATATATATATATATATATATATATATATATCTTATATATAAAATTCTTCTGTAACAATGTAAGTTTCATATTTCCTCCTAAACTATAATTCGGATTTTCATGAATCTTCCTGAAGTTTGTTCGGGAAAATTTTTTAGAATGTTTTGATTCATAGAAATATAGTTAAATTGTAGAAATAAATAGAAAAAATTACAAAAAACCGCTTATCATTGTTTGCCCTTGAAAATATTTGAAGCTTAGTTTGACATTAAAAACAATTGAAGACTGTCATTTGCCAAACATTTCTATTCACTTATAGGCTAAGGCCATATTAGAATATAATAAATTCATAATTATGAATAGGAGAATGTAATGTCTACATTATTAATGCCGAAAAGCAGCTGAGATGTGCCAAAATTAAATTAATATAAGATGCAAATAATATAACATGCATTTGACAAGTGATGCATTCTGCGCATGCGTCTGACGTGCGCGTGTGTTTTGCTTTGCTTGCAATAATTTGTTTGCGCACTTTGCGAACAGATTCGCCGTACGAATTCGCGCAAAGGAGCGAGCCATAAGTGATTGCG
>NW_020537808.1:0-14762 GCF_003426905.1 Ctenocephalides felis
CAATTTTTGCTATTCTTTGTGTGGGCAAACGATTTGCGGCCCGCCGTGCAGCCTCGCTTGCCCTTAAACTTGCGTGGTAAGATAATCTTGCCAATAATGCTTCTGTTGCTCCATTATCAGGCATTTGCCGTACCTTAAGCATTAGTATAAATTAAGATAAATAATAAAGCATTTCTAACAAGTGTAAATCCATTTTAGAATAAATATCACAACTTAAGAATTTATTATTCACCTCAGCTAATTTATTAAATCTAACACTTCTAATACTTCCATCATCACTGTCGGAAGTACAATCCGCTTGATGCATATCTTCGGAACATGTTTCTCTATTAGGGGTTTTAACAGGAACAAATACAGGTTCTCCTAAACTTGTTGGAGAATTGTCTTCCACTGTAAAGTTCTCATCATCATGTGGTTCAGAAACCAATAAGTAAGAAGGACTTTTATAGGGATCTACATTTGTATAATAGTCTCTCCATGGAGGCCATAGGCATAGACCAAATAAATAGAATGTAAACAATGATGTCTTTAAGTATGTAGAAAAAAATGGTTTTTCATACTCTTGGTTATGATATATATACTGAAAACAAAAGTAATGTTTAATACATGATAACAAATGTTTAATTTAATAAACATTTATAGTTATCTCTTACTTTAGTTAGCTCTGATGACGAAACCCATATAATATCTACTAACAGTAACACAAACAGTCCAAGAAAAAGTCTTTGATTTTTATTAAGCATAGCACCAAGGGAAAGATTTGCTTTATCATCTGCAACACTCATTTTCTCTTTAACCTCAAAACAGTGCTAAAAATAAAAAATTTAAAGATAAACATCACTATTTATTAAATAATAAAAAATAAAAAAGAAATCTCCAAGAACATTTTATATAATTAAAAATAGCAATATTCTATATTGTAAATATTTACCTATTATTAACATGATTTTTAATAAAATATTATATAAAAATAACATATTTAATTTATTCTTGATAATTTAGAAACACTTTCAACTTAAATTTCATTTTTAAAATCATTCGTTACAAATTAATATTATTAAAATATTTACAATTGGTTATCGCGACAAATGTCAAAATTTGATAATAGAGATGTCATATTGGATTTAATTGTGATTCGCAGGGTCGCCATCCTTTAAAAATTGAGAGCCAAATTTAAATCGACGAAATAAACAAATTGCGCAAGAATATATTAATATAATTTTTCTCTTTTACGTAATTAGCAATTTTTATATCTTTCAATTATTAATAGTTATAACAAAAGTGCAATGGAAAAGTATTATCAGCAACATGTTCAAAAACAGTAATTGAATCTTGCTTCTTCTCTCTACATGCTTTTATAAACATACGTGGAGTTTAATTGATATTTGGAATTGATTCATGACCTTTTATAATCTGGAATGCAGTTTTATTTGATTTGAGTTGCTTTGTTCAAATTTATTTAAGAAATATCTTGATAACTATATAAATGTAATGAAATTGATTATCGTATTTACAAATTATACAAATATTTATAATCAATTTAATTATAAAATATCTAGCATTGATATTTTAATTTAATATATATATATATATATATATATATATATATATATGTGTGTGTGTGTGTGTGTTCTGTATTTGTAATGCTCTGCTTCCTAGCAACCTATTGTAGTAAACATCGTAAACATATAACATTCTTTTTTTGTACTTCATTAGCTTTAGTGCAAAAGAACTCTGTATAATTATATAAATTTTATACTCCAGTATTTAATTATAAAGAATCTACCAATAATATCATAAATGCACACGGTGGAAAAATTTATTGGCAACGGAAAGCAAACGACCAAATTGCCTGAGTATACTATGAAAGGTATCAGACAAAATATAAAGAAACCTTTTAAAAATGTAAAACGTCATTTTAAACTTTTATTTATTATATTTAAAAACAATCCAAAAAGATAATTCTACACATAATACACAGTTTTAAATTAAAAAAATATTTATAGCTAATAAAAATTATGCAGTACAATCAACGCAAAACTTGGAATGGCTCTTGTATGATAAATATGTACGTCGACAATTCACCATTTGCCGGCAAATTATAGCACAAACTTTGAAAGAAAATGATTGTCGAAGTGAATACTGTTATTATATACAGGTATATACAAAAATAACCATTTCGACCATATAATATTTAAATATATTAATCAACTTGTGCCGATATTTTATTGGTGCGATTTGATTGTATGGATTATTTAAAATAGGCAGTATAATAAAAAATACATAAAGACATAAACTGGTTTATTGCTCGAATTTTAAGGGTCTGATACTACGAGAAGAAAATAAACTACAAGAATCACTCATCAGTTTTCAAAAATGCAGCAAATTGAATTCCAAGAACGTTGAAAACATCAAACAAGTTGCCAGAACATTGTATGAGAATATAACATATTTGATACAATTGTTATATAACAATTGTAATAATTTTTAATCATATTATTAGATTTTTATTGGGAAGATATCACTTATCTCTAGAAACGTATAAAGAGGCGGAAACACTGATCGCCAGACCAGATTGGGAAATTTATCACTATATAGGTAATTATATTATATGCATACAAATATAAATTATTATATAAATTATATGTGTATGCACTCTTATAATTTGATTGAAAACCACGTAAACAAAAAACAAATAAATGAGTGCTATTAATAACGTAAAACATATGCAACCAATATGTAATTATTTTTACTTAATTCGTCAAATATATTTCAACGTCTTTCAAAAAAAACTTCGTATGTATTTACAATATAGATTTTGCGAGGCATTCATCGAATTATTAAATAAAAACAAAATTAGGGTTATTTCAAAATTAAATTAATTACATTTTCAATGAGAAACATGCATTTGATTTGAATAAAAAGAATAGATTTCTAAGATTAAATGACATAAAATGATTATAGACAGTAACAATTCTGAAAAATAAACACTAATAATCAATATATAATTAATAAATTGACCGTTATTAGTAAATTTAATGTTTCCAATTGAAATTACTGATCTTCCCCGAATCGAGTTGGAGTTTACCTCAGTTCACGGATCTGCTCTAGGGCAGTACTAGGCATTATTATTATTATTATTATTATTATTATATATATATATATATATATATAGTATTTCAGTCAATTCGTCAAATTCAAATATAAATTGAAATAATAATTCTTTTTTTGACTCTCTTAATAATTCTCTTATCATCATTAAATATCGATATGTATCATTCAGAAAATCAAAAATACTTAGTCACAGAAAAATTAAGAATGAACAAAAGAATTTGTTAAAACAAAAACAATATTTTGCAAAGAGTATGCATACTATTTTATTTTCGATTTGCTGAATAATGACAACATATTAAGGGGGTATTCTAGTGTAGAGCGATAAATTTTAGATCATTTTTAAAGTGTCATAAAAGAAAGCAATGGATGTTTTCACTATCTATTATTTTACCACTTGTTTATTAATATTATTAAAATACAAAACAAAAATTAAAAAATAAAAAAGTTGAAAATTGTAAAAACTGGCAGCTGATGAAGTGGGTGGTCTCAAAAAATTGGCACCTCAGTCTTGACATGATTTCAGCCCTCCTAGCCATCGGAAATGCAAAAAATAAAAAGATTATTAATTTACAATGATGTCGCAATCACCTGAACTAGCGATGAGTAAAAAAAATTTTTTTAACAAATTGGCGACTGCTTGAAAAACAGTGTTTTTTACTGTTTTTTTTGAGTTTCTCGAATTTTTTAAAAATAGTAAAAATTGGAATTTGGGGTTAATCAATCCTAGTTGGGGCTAAAGATAGGTCTATTATAAACAAGACTCTCTGATTATTTCAAGTGAATCGGTCGATTAAAACTCGAGAAATCTAGTCAACAGTACTGAAAATCTGTTCTGAGAAAAACGCATTTAAAGTTTTGCGTGAAGCCAAACCAGTATGGAGACCGAGTCAGTAAAATGCCTATATCTCCAAAAATAATTCAAATTTTCGAAAACCTTCTCGTACCCATATTCTTAGATAGTTAAACTTTAAAAATATGAAATAAAAAAATCGATTTTTTTGAATTTGTACACTAGAATACCCCTTAAGTGTCGAACTAATAATTGTCAATATAAATATTTCAATTTCATTTCAACATATGGAAAGTGGAATGTTACAAAATTATTATATATAGCTACAAATCTTTTTTATTTTCGCAAAAAATTATATATCTTTGCATATATCCACATTATTTGCGAACATATCTTGTTAGGATAATCATGATTATCCTATCCTATTACTGCAGTTATAAGGTACTGATATGTTTTCGTACGTGTAGTAAATTTAATAGTAAGTAAATTAGATGATTTCATCATGCAGTTTAGCACATGGTGTATATTAGGGAATGCAATACCGGTATACCGGTATACCGAATTACCGGTAAACCGCCCGATTTTTCGGCGGTATTTTTACCGGTTTTCATTCCAAAAATACCGGTATTTTCGGTATTTTTACATAAGCGCTATTTGATACATAATACCCTAAAGTTTAAATTTCTCGGAACAAATTTATCTTTAAACTCCAGAATTGCATAAACAGCTATATCTTCAAGTGATTCTATAAGATAAACAAATGTCAAATATTATCTCAACTCGTCATTAAACTGAATACTTATTGCTTTCCAAAGGGCTTCATATCGTGTTACAATAAATAGAATTGGACTGATAGATAATGATGTTTGTTTCATCTTTTGTAAAAATGTAACGGTTTTAAGCGATATTTGCGTCAAAATATTTTATATCATACAGATTACCCCTGCGTAATCTTTATTTTTTTTAACTTTATACCCAATAATTATGATAATTACTAAATATTATATTTACCGGTATTCCGGTTTTAAAATGAAAAATTACCGAAATACCGGTATTGAAATTTTCCATCGGTATTGCATTCCCTAGTGTATATCTACGTCATAGTGCTACATATCAAATACATTTATCAACGTCGAAGGAATTATCAAGATACACACAGATATAATAAAAATATTTTCTATGCACAGTTATAAAAGATTATATCAATCTACTTCTAGTATACATATATGCATACATTCTACGGATTCATATAAGACAATCTCCGTTTTATCTCTAAACTCTCATCAATTTTAGCGGAGTGCATGTTACGCGGTGCAGTGGGTTCCAGACATGAAGCTCTGCATTATCTACGCCGTGCTGCACAAAACGGAAGACAAATACAATCTTACAGTTTGTTAGCCGAGCAGCTGAAACGGGAGAACGACTACGCAGCTGCTACGAGCGTCTACGAATCGGCCCTAGAGTAAATCCATAATGACAATATTGATATTATTATTAGATATTATATATATATATATATATATATATATATATATATATATATATATTAGAGATGGGTAACTCACTCCGGAGTTATCACTCCGATATAACTCCTCCCTCGAAGTGAATCCGAGTGGAGTTGTCTTACAGGATTTATCATATCCGACTTCCCTAAACTGATACTAAATCTGTTAACATGTGCAGATATTTGCATGAGATTTTTTACTAATACAAAAGTTTGGGTTGAAAGAAGTGGTTTTTTTTTCGCACAGGCAGTTTTAAGACTTTTCGTATATAACGTCTCAAAGTAATGCTATTTTGTATTCTATTTTCTGTATATTAAAATACTCGCCCTATTACAGAAATTGTAATAATAATATATCGTATACAGATGTGACAACTGATAGGGTTGCCATCTATAAAACAGACTAGTATTAAGTCAAATCATCACAACAGCTTATAGGACTATTAGGTTCTGATTGATGTTCAAAAATAATAATAAAAAAAAATCTGTATACGATAATGTTTGTCCTTAAATGAGCTCTTTCAATGGTATACAACCAGCTAAAAAATATTTAGTATTATAATATAACTTTTACACAATTATGATTTTATAATTGTGTACAAGTAATAGTATGCTAATCAAACTACCTGATGTATAATTAATTCTCGAAAAAGAAATAATAAGAGAATGTGAAGTATTATTATTTTGTGAAAAATATTATACACAAGGATTTGTTCTTATTTCATATTTCATACTGCATTATTTTCATATAAAAATGGACATATTCAAAGAATTCTATATTTTCTCTTCAAAAATAATTGCAAAATTGATTTTGATTTCCAAGTTTTTTGTCAATTTGAGATTTGCATGCAATGCATAAAATAGTAATTATTATAATAAAATGAACAAAAATGTATGAACTATTTGTAAACTATTTCCAAAGCCTTAATAAATCCTTAGATATGTTAACAACACACTAGAGAACACATTTGTGTGAAGTATTATGTTTCAAAGTTGTCGGAGTTGTGGAGTTGTTAATTGGATATAACTCCTCTCTGAAGCGGAGACAAATCCTAACCGATCCGGCTTCGGATATAATAAGCCCATCTCTTATATATATATGTATATATATATATATATACATATATATTATATTTTATTTTTCTGTTATTATAAAAAAATGATTTATTTTATATTTAGAGTTACCCCCGATGGAGCTTGGCTTCACGCTGAGTTAGGTTTGCTACTTTTAGAACAGGGCGAAACCCAAGCCGCATTCGAACGTTTGGGCACGGCTGTGGCTTTGCGTCCTGACTGTGAAAGGGCTTTGTTGGCTGTAGCTTCGGTCATGCAAGTAAAACAAACAATTTTATAATATTTGTTTCAATCTCAATATTTGAGTATTACTATAATTATACACTATGTGGCAATTACTAATTAGACATGAGCGGCACACACTACGTCAACCTGCACGGTGAAATTACCTAATTTGCTTACTAGTAAATTTACTACACGTACAAAAACATATCAGTATTTTAAAATTGATTATCCTAACAAGATATGTTCGCAAATAATGTGGATATATGCAAAGTTATATCATTTTTTGCAAAACTAAAAGAATTTTGCGGCTATATAATAATTTTGTAACACTCCACTTTCAAAAACTCTTTTGTTTTAGGATTTTCTATGCACAAAACAAACATAAACTAATAAAAAAATCCATAACTCATATAAATTATCATTGGTTAGACCAGTGGCGTCGGAACCGTGTGGGCTGAGCCTACCCATAAATTTTGATAATCTCGAAAAATAATATGGTCTAATATGTCTATAAAAATGAATCCACTGCCTGTCTATGAAAAAAAAAGAGCCTACCCATCAAAAATTTGCTTCCGACGCCACTGGGTTAGAGTAAAGGAAATATAAGCCTTCCCTAACAGAATATCCATCAGAAAATAAAATAACTATAATTTCCTTGGGCACTTAATAAATAAATAAATAAATAATTTATAATTTACAATTTCCGATTTAGTCCCAAGTTCCACATATACATAAACGTACACACTTATATTGGATTAAATCGCAAATTATAAATTAACTAGTTGGGTGTATGGCATCGTGCTTTAAGGAAAATTGTTGGAATTTCCCGTACCGTAACGAAATGTTCGAGGAATACTGAATGTTTTCAAATAGATTATTATAAATATTGTAACATTGCAGACAAGCAGAAAGTTCTTTGAATCATTTAAATCGGACGCTTAGTTCTCTCAAAAACTGCCATTTTTTGCACATTTAGCTCCGTATCTTCGAAATGGCTGGGCCTACTTTTGCCAAAATCTCATAAACACTTCTGCCAATCATTACTAATTGAATGATTTTTAGATCATTCAAATTGAATGCTCTGTTTCTCAAAAACTCGATTTCAATTTTCTGTACTCTTTCTCTCCCTAACTGCTGGACCTGCCTTTGCCAAAAAACTAATCAGCTCTTCTCCCTATTATTAGGAATCGAATGTTTTTTGAACAATTCAAATCGGTTAATCCGTGCGCCCGAAAACTTGACTGGAAATTTGTATCCATACATACTTACACACACATCCCTGAGGTATGCCTAAATGTTCAGAAACCTTCAAAACGTCGAGAAATGTAAACATTTTCAATTTCGATTTTTGGACGATTACAAAAACTTACCCTACAGGAAGTTAAAAAATGTTATAATATTACATTATTACTTAATAAAATATTACTAAAATATATTATTATTTTTTTCTCTAACAAAATATCCAGACATTAAAACAACTATAACTTATAACAATTAAAAATATTAATATTTTATTATTACTTAATTTAAAATTTCCGATTTAGTCCCATATATACACGGTACATAAATATATCGGATTAAATCGTGAATTATAAAATTGAAAAATGATATAATATTACATTATTACTTGAAATAATATTACTAAAATATATTATTATTAACTTCCCGTAGGGTAAGTTATTGTAATGGGCCGAAAATCGGAATTGAAATTTTTTACATTTCTCGACGTTTTGAACGTTTCTGAACATTTTGGCATACCTCAGAAAAAATGGATGTGTGTGTGTGTGTGTGTGTATGTGTGTGTATGTATGTGTGGATACAAATTTCCAGTCACGTTTTAGGGCGCACGGATCAACCGATTTGAATGGTTCAAAAAACATTCGATTCCTATTGATAGGGAAAAGAGCTGATTAGTTTTTGGCAAAGGCAGGTCCAGCCGTTTCGGAGATACGGAGCAAAGAGTGCGGAAAATAGAAATCGAATTTTTGAGAGAACGGAGTATCCGATTTGAATGATCTAAAAAACATTCAATTAGTAATGATTGGGAGAAGTGTTTATTAGTTTTTGGCAAAGGCAGGCCCAGCCATTTCGAAGATACGGAGCTAAATATGTAAAAAATGGCAGTTTTTGAGAGAACTAAGCGTCCGATTTGAATGATTCAAAAAACTTTCTGCTTGTCTTAACAAAATAATTGATTTTGGAAAAAAAATTTTTGTTCCATTTTTTTTTTTTTTTTTTTAGTTTTTTGTTGAAACAAATAATTTCAACTTTGCAATTCAGTTTATATAATTCTTATAAATATTAGACAATGTTACAATATTTATAATAATCTATTTGAAAACATTCAGTATTCCTCGAACATTTTGTTACGGTACGGGAAGTTACAGCAATTTGCCTTAAGGCACGATACCACCCACCCCACTAGTTTTTCATTGTTATCAGCTGTATATTTTGTTATAAAATGCTAATATTTCCTTCACACCAACCAATAATGTTGTAAAAGCTGTACATTTACCATAGCAATTATTACATTCACAATTATAATTTGTATTCTTAAATTGAATAAATTGTATTACTAAATTGAAGATAAAACAAACATGTGAAATTTAATATGAAGCTTCTAAAACCGTAGCTGTACTTGTAAGTTCGTATAAGTGTATACCAATTTTTTAAAAATGCATGCTAGTAATAATATGGTATGGTTTTGGAATTTCACAATATATTTTTATAAATGTCATTCTTCTATTCATAATCTAGTCCCATGGAGACTACGATGCTGCCCTAGCTAAATACAAAGTGGCTGCTCAAAACTGCATTGATAGCCCAGAGTTGTGGAATAACATAGGATTATGTTTTTATTACAAGGGCAAAATCGTAACGGTAAGAGGTAAATTACTTAATACTTTTATAAAATTATTTTTTATATTTTCCTTACTTTAATAGGCACTTTCCTGTTTATCCCGAGCTGCTAGATATTCTCCATTATCAGCTCCAATATTGTATTCACTTGGCATGGTGCTTTTGTCGGCGCAGCAGCCAGCGTCCGCTTTCGTATATTTAAGTGCTGCAGCTAATTTGAGGCCCACTCATGCACTTTCTTATATGCTCCTAGCAGGTAATAGATAAATATTAGATTTCAATTAATATTATATTTTTATTACCTTAACAATCTACTATTTTCTATATATTATCCTTTATTTCAGTCGCTCTCCAACGGTTAGGAGACGACCATAATGCAGGCCTAGCTTTCGAAAGAGCTTATGAGCTTTTCAAAACTTCAGAAAAACGAAAGGATGAAAATGACTTACTAGTACTTGTTAATAGAGCCTTATATTTGACCTTGCAAAATAACATTGATGCTGCTAGAGTTCACCTGCAGGAATTTCAAAAGTTGTCGACCAACATAGAAGTATCTGAAAAGGTGAATTTATAAAAATACATATACAGAATTTAATAAAATACTTCATCAGCTATATATATATATATATATATATATATAAACTTACCTGAAAATATATAAACTATATAAATTATTTCATTGCTATATTTATATTATTAAAGGTGGAAAACATCACAGCAAGTCTTGCAATTGTTCTAAACGTGAAGTCCAAGGAAAATATCGATTCCCAACTTAATGATTTTGTAGAAGAATCAAATACAAATAATAATATGAATGCTAATATAGAAAATGAAGAAAGTTGCTCATATATTTGGGGAAGATGAAGTATAACAAAGAAGATGTTGTATAATAAAAATTATAACGTTGATTTGATATTCAAATAAAATATAAAACAAATATTTGATAAACATGTGCATTAAAATATACATGAATAATTTTTTTCGACAAATTACGGGTGTTATTTCAATTAATGAAACTTTTAATAATATATGGGTTAGCAAAAATTCAACAATCGTTTTATTATAAAATAATCCATAATTTTTATTTGCAAAAATTTTAACAATCATTTTATTGCTAATAATTTTGATACTTATAATTGAAAAAAAAAATTATTTGGCAATTTAATAAAAATTAATATTTTATGTGGCTTATTTTTACTTTCATAATACATATATAGAAACTGTTATATATTTTTCATTTTGTATAAAATTTACAACATTGTATAAGCTTACATAAATACAAATACAAAATAAATCATTGAGTTTTAAAACCATAGTAGAGCTTTATCAGAATAATATTTGGAAGAATTATTCAAATTTATCTGAAATGTATCAAACTCCAAAAATATTTTATTTATATAGTCATAAGCATTAACGATAAATAATAATCTATTTTATCTACTATAATAAATTTTACATTTTTTATTATTACATTACAATACATATTGAAAACCTGTAATATTGTTTAACATTAATATAGTTTTTTTATAAGAAATTTCATATTGGAACAATTTAACATTTTATAGAATATAATTTGACACATTGTATTAATAATTTTTATAGTTATATACATTATATAACAACCATATTTTTTAGGTACATACATAAACTGACTTTTATCCATATTATTAAATTTAGGAATAATGATTAAAAATGTAGAAAATGTGTTCTAAATTTATAATAATTTAACTATCTAAATTTAGAAAATTAATTTAGACCTTTGCATACTGGATTCTCGACTCAATCAGCCAGGTTGCCCGCATCTGAAATTCCACCAGTCGTTTTCATATTTCACAACAAGTTTAACCTACTATCATCTACTTTTGTAAATTTTATAAACCTTTAATTTTTTAAAAACCTGATAATATAAACAAAATTAGAAAAATAATTTATTAAAATTATAATTTAGTCAAGTAATATGTGATGATTTGTTAGCAAAGACAACTTTATGCAATACGACTAATTTTTTTATGCATGCGTTAATAACTTTAGATCTCTCTCATACGTTTTTCACAATTTGCAAATAAGTCTTTGGCGATAATTATTTTTTGCTTATAAATTAAATAATTTCTGTCGTATAGCTTAAATCTGTCTTAGCCGTGTTCATTCTCAAATATTCTAATAATATAATTTTTTCAATAACTCGCAAAATCATTATAAAAATGCGAAAACCAAATAATTAAGCAATATTATGAAAAAAACACCAATAAATAACTAAGCAAATCATAATGAACTATAGTAGTTAGTTCTAATAAAATATGTTTTTTCATAGTAAACTAACATATAAGCACAAATTAAAAAAGCGATTAAAGTATTAAATTGTGTTAAGTTTATATATGTATTAAATATAATATATTTCTAAATTTATTTATATAAACTTCATAGGGCTTATAAATATATCTAACTGTAAAGATAAAAAGCAACAGAATGCATAAAAAACTTATTGAATTAAATATTATATATAAAAATAAAAAAATAATTATTGGGCGATTGAAAATATGAATGAACTATAATACTCTCAAAAGTGAAATTTGGTCATTCTTACAAATAGGAGGAAAGAAGATGCAAAATTACTTCTGGAATTGATATATTCTAAAGATAATATAATTCATAAAAATGTAGTAAAGTTTGAATGTTTATGACTAAAATCAACAACAAATGCATTATATATACTACAATCAGAAAGATGAAGATATGTTTATAAATTATTATTAACGGTCAAAGCAAATCATCAAAGCACATTCATTATTATTAGATGTTACGTTCTAAAAATATGTTTTCTATCACATAAATTTTTTGCATGTCATACGAGTAATTAAAGCTTTTGTAAACCCACAGCATAAGTTTATATCATAAACTTAATAAACGCAAGTAGAGTTATCATCAATATATACACGATTAAAATAATAATAGACAGCGTGTTATATACAACAATATACAACTTAATATACAACACACACTGGTTTTAACGTTATTTAGGCCAATAATATTGATTACTTAGAAATAAACACTACTAGTATAAAGTAGTTAATAAAATTAATAATAATTATTATGTAGCATTATGTATGTATCATTGCTTTGCGCATAGCAAATTCACAAAATTCACAAGTTATTCATTTAATATTTGATATTTATTCCAAACAACAAATAGAATTAGAACTAAGCATCTTTTGATAAATATTTTGTTTATGATTAGATTATTAAAAATATATATTTGCGGATAAAAAATTATTTTTGAGCATTTCTATTCAAACCTCGCGCCATCAGTAGAAGCATTTCGGGCAATACATGTTTTTTTTTAATTATTTATACTTGAACATTTATTAAATTGAGATAATTTTAACAGAGATCAAAATAATTAGTACGTAATTTCGATTTTTATTTGATTTTTTTTATAAAAATTTTGAAAAAATTAGATATTTGAGATTTTTTTAAAAAAAATTGACTTTTTTGAAAAATTTGATTTTTTTTTGTCTCCAATTTTTTTTGAAAATTTAGAATAGAATTTTTTTCAAAGCAATCATGCTATACGCGGCTATTTCAGAGAAAAAAATACCGAAGTGCGTAAGCGCCGCGCCGCAATGTTACGGATAAACTTTAGAAATGTTAACAAAATGTATACTTATTATTAAAATTTCTAAAATATAAGATAATTTGATGTAACGGTTTTTTCTCAATAAAAATATAACCTTTGATAGCCTTCATAAAAAAACGACCGATCGGTATGTCACAATTGCAATTTTAAACAAACATCTAAACCAGATTGGTTTATTGACACGGGGATGATGTTGGCAGGGATTTATATAGAATATTGCTACAACATCACATGCTTACTGGGAATTTAATAACTATTTTTAATATAAACTATATATGTGATAAATAGAAATGATAATTTGTTGTAACGGAACTATATTCATACATTCAATATACAAATCAAGTATCCAAAAGAAAGAAAGTTTTAAAGCAAATATTAAATAACTCCTTACTATCTGAATGCCAAAATATTTAACGTAGTTCAATTATATTAAAACAAACACGTAACATATAAGACTTCTTTGATATTTGATATAACATTTCTTTGAAATGAGTTTATGGTACAAATATTGACTAGAGTTGAAGAGTTGACATGAAAACTTCTATTAATGCACCTTCTATCTAATGTAACTTCTATTCAACATATCTTAGCTTCGAGAATTTAAGAAAATTTTTTGAATTTATGAAAATGAGTTTATTAACTTATTGCCACTATAGAGTTTGTAATAAATATAGATTCACCAACTTCTTTGGATTTTGGTGTAAATTGAATATATCCATCATATCTTAGATGATATAGCAGTGATTACGATAAAACATACGAGTGCCTTGGATTATACATTTACAATGAATTAACTTTACATTATTATATATTAATTTACGTTAATTTTTTGAATAAACCGGTCAATACAAATTATGATAATTAAGATTATATCATAATTATGGTATCGCAGTGGTCCCACAGTGAATGTAAAATTTAAATAGTAAATTTCATTTAAAAAAATTGAGAAAGCGTTCTCCCGGGATTCTAGTAAAAAAAGTTAAACTCATTGCATTATAACACGCTGCCTATATGCTTTAGTATAACTTATGTACAATTTAAAAAAATCCATATAATTTCATGTACAACATTATTTTACACCAATTGCGCACAACGTCTAATTGCACAAAATGTATTTAGTTACCACTTATTTGGAATTATATACAAATATAAACATATCCTACAATGCGGTAACGGTCTGACCTATGTCTCGTTTGACCGCCTTGCATCAAATCACGGTGCTCTGCACCCTCCTGAGATGCGAAACTTGCCTGCCATTCTGCTTGCTCGCCTCAGTTTTATTGTGCACTGACGCCCCGCCGCCCACGCTCAACCGGCAACTTGGCCAGAACGCTCGACGGCTTGAAAAAGTGGCCAAACGTCGTTCGGAATTGGCGACTCATTGAGCAATAGAGTATGAAGTTGATGGCTCCATTCAGGAGCGCCAATATATCCATCAACTCCCCGAATAAGTGTTAGCATTGCACAAAAAAGCTTTGCCTAAAATACCACTGAGTAGGCCGAGGATGCCCTGAGGGATTTCGGTAATCAAGAACAAGAGAAGCACTGCAACCAACATTTTT
>NW_020537809.1:0-22192 GCF_003426905.1 Ctenocephalides felis
ATCTGTGTTATTTGTTGTGATATAATCAGTTTGGTTTTTACAATAGAATTGCCTCAAAGTCAAATTGGAACCTTTATGTCTCGTCTTATCCTACATAAAAATTCTATTTTTTCTTCTCTACGTCAACAACTTCTACAATAGCAAGTTAAAAGTATTTTTTATTTTAGTTTACGAGATCTTATATATAGATAATATGTAAATAGATTTTTTGAAAATTATGTTTTGTTCGAAAAATTTCTTATTATTAGTTTACACTATTTATAATAGTGTTTTGTTGGTTTATTTTTTTACACCGATATCCATATCATTTAGGTAATTATAGTTTACATTTTCAATACTTAATTTAATTAATTTTAAATAACTTAATTTTAATAATTCATTATGGTTTATTTTTAGATGACAGAGACAGATAGATTAATTTTGATATAAACAACTATTCATTGTTTTTTAAGTTAGAGAATTCTGATCAGAGATGGCGAGAAATATAGACAAAATATTTCAATTTCAATGCCAGCCAAATATATTTTGCATTTAAACAATTTTCTAAATATTTAATTTTATTGTTCAAATTAGTTCAGAGATAATTTTCAGATCCACGTGCACACAAATACATTTTTCATCGTTATTTTGGTATTAATATTTTTAATCATTTTCATATTATATTTGTTGGTTTAGGCATTTCAACCAAATAGTTTGGGATAATGCTATAAAAATTTTAATCTTAAAATCATTAGAAATATCCAATGCAAAACGTTCAGAACTTTTTAATCCAAAGATACTCCGTGCAGACATGTTTTAAATTGCGGTGTTCTAACTCTTAGTTAGCAAAATATTTACTAGCGACTTCAATAACAAATTCATGCAGATAATTACTGCAATTAAATATTCATTAGAAATGCAGTAAATAACAATATTGAATTATGGGGCAAATGATATAATATGAAATACATGGTTTGAGTAGGAAATTCTAGGAAATAAATATTTGTTTGCTAATCGACTAATATCAGAACATCTAAATTATATTTTCTATCAGAAAAATTATGGGTCTTTTTATTTCTGCAAAGCTTGAGACGTTATTCAAATACTGAAATAATTGAAATATGATGTAATTTTCTAATCGACCCAAAATTTTAATTTACCAGATTTTTTAATTTACGATAATTACGAGTCTGCACATAATAAAATCGAAGTTTATATTAATAAAATGTCAAATCAATAGTGTAATTTAGAAGAAATCTTCATTTCTCTGACGAAACTTTTATTACAATCTAATGTTTTATTACTATCTTTATTGAAAATTAAAAGTAGATGAATACTGCTTATATTAAATACATTTTGAATTTTGTACAACCCTCACATAATATTTTGCATCGATTGAATATAAGTCAATATTTTAAAGCATAGTATATTGCTTCGTACAAAAATTAAATATTAGGTTGATTAAGGTTGATGAAAAATTATTTAATCTGATTAGGATTGCCTTATATAATGACTTTAAACAGTTATATACAGTATTAAATTTTAAATATTTAAACTCTTTTGCGGATTATTTAAATAGAAACATATATAAAATACTGCAAAGAAATAAAGAATCTTTCTAGAACACAGCTTTTGGTTTAATCTCTTCAGTTGCAATGGCGATTCATATCATGTCTAGACTAGCAGACTTAAACTGTATGTATAAATTTACTAACAAGAAATTTTCAGGAATAACTCAAGTTAATTAGATACTTTATGGATAAAATCAATTAGTTAGATTACATGTGAATGAATGTGTTACTTTTGTTTTGATTAGGACCGTTAAAACTAAGCAATTCTCATTGGTTCCTTAGTTCATTTGCATTTATGGAAAAGTTGACAAAACTGTAATTGTAAGTTATTCGTTGAACTGCGTTAATTATAGCCAAAATGACTGATGGGGAAGTTTCCTAAATCTCAGCAACAAGAGCTGTTACGGAAAAACCGAAAGTAAATTTGGTATCAGCGTACAATTCGGAGTAGATTTAAAATAAAATTTGAAAAGAAATGTGATACTTTTTCCAATGATGCTCGCTACAAATAGCGGTATACACACCAAGTTCGATTAGATTAAGGTATATCCAAAATCAATCTAACAACCAGGTTTTTTGAAATTTAACGCAATCTCATAAAATGTATATATTATAGTAGAACCCAGACATTTATTCGATTCACTCGATAATTTTATGTGCTTCATAGAGCAATGCAATACGCAATCTTTTAATTACGCGACCGCCGCGGGTCGACCGGATACCGGTTTCTATATAAACATATAAAAATTATTAATTATATAATAAACAGCGGTCGCATTAACCGCATCGTCTTACTACGAGCAGAGACTATAAAATTTGTCTTAGCGCCCTCGTACTGGAATTATTTTAAAACGCTTGCAGCCGCATTATATTGATTATTAATCGCGCGTTATCACCCGATATCATCTCACAGCATCGCGTCGAGCATTCATTGAAAAGCTTGGCTTTTTGCAGTTTTCTTTTTCAATTAAATCATGTCATTTTGTAACATCTTTACAAATCTGCAAGAAATTATTCAGATAGAAAAAGGCTAAAATCAAGATACTGAAAATATATTCGTGTATTTTATTTTTCTAATGTATCTTATCGAATATAGAAGCTGGATTAAAAACCTGAGTTGCCTAATTTAAGGACTCTTCATTTAATATAATAGTATGAATGTATATTTTACTGTATAATGTAAATATAATAACGAAATAAATTAATTACACAGAAGCCCTATATCATGAAAAAAGCTATAATAACAATCATGTCAGATGTTGAACGTCATTGTCACAGTTTTATTGTTTAAACGTGCATCGCGCCTTCAAAAGTTTAGTTTTGAGGGTGGTTTTCTCATGTTTTTTTAGATACTTATTTATTGTTATTTATAATTATTTCTGGTAAAATCAACGCTCTTATGCCAGTATGTACTATTTATTTATTTATCTTTATTTACTTTCGGACAAAATGAGCTATTTATGTAATGGACAAAATGATATAGTGCTATTTTGCAAGCACTACAGGGTTCATTTTAAACCAAGAAATAAGAAAATTAAATCATTTTAAAGGTAATTAGCCTTTAACTTCTATTATAACTAATTCTACAAGTAGACCAAAGGATTCACCGAAAAAAGAAAAAAATCTTTTTACAAATTTTTTTCCAGTTCTGAACACAGCGAATAGTGCTTCATACTGACGTCCCGGATCAACAATGTACTTATGACCTGCCTTTTCAAAAATTAGCATCTCAGTATGTCCTTAACCTATATGTCATTTGATCCGTACTATATGGACAAAGTAGTTTTTCTAATTAGTTGCAATTTTCCTTATTAAATATGTTTCTTCTATATAAAAATACTATATTACTAATAATCAATGAAGCAAAGATGATTAAGAAGTATGAGTAAATTACGGATTTCATTTTTCATGAATGTCTCTGTTTGCTTTTAAAATGATAAAGCTCCTGTTCTTTAAATCAAGAAACTTTCATGCGCATGTTCTGCATTGTGAATTCTGAATAGTATTTTTGGCATAGATACTGACGTTATAAATTAATTTTCAAGAAAACTAAATATGTCTACAGCTTAGAGGCCAATTTTCCGCTAAAATGGACTGCAACATAGCGTTGTTATGGCAAGGCTATGTTACGGTTCTTTCTTCATTTAAATTTGTAGTAAAACCTGTTGTGCGACCAGACACATAAACTTCTAACTTCACGTATATGTTACTGTGATACATCAGAAAGGTACAGTAATGATAATATTTGTTTGTTGACGTTTGTGCGTTTTCTGGGTTAGGTTTTATAACTGGGCTCGCCCGTAGGTAAGCAGTTAAGAGCGACGAGACTTGTTTCAGAGGTCCCGTGTTCGATACCCACTTCGAGCAGCCTGTTGTCAGGCAGCAGTGACAACGATTTTCACTTGGAAATATAGATAGCAATATGTTCCAAGTGAAAATAGCCCTCACCCGGCATTGTTGCACCAATAAAAAGTCAGCCCTATTAGATTAATTCTAATAACAAAAATCAAACATGAATGGATTAACCACTGGGTTACTATCTAAAAATACGAAGTGAGGAGAAGTTTCAGCCCAACAGCTCATAGGACGTAAGGTTCTGATTGCTGTTAAAAAAAAGGTTTTATATCTAAAACGCCCGACTGCAGAGCAAATACAGATTGCCGCAACAACGCTATATTACGGTCTGTTTTATCGAAGCATTGGCCACTTAATTTTGTAAATATTATGTAGTATTGTACGAAGCTCTTATTCGTACTGAATTTTTGAACTGAAACAATAGATTAGTTTCAATTTCAAGAAATTCTCCTAAGTCATGATTATAAATTCAAATCTGTTCGATCGACACCGCGTGTGTTTTAGTCCGCGTCGAATCTTCCTATACTTACAGCTTAGTAGTATGTAGATCATTATCTCGTTCAATAAGATATCATCAACGTGAAATAACAACAGGAACAACAAATCTGATGGCGCTCTGAGCGCAAGATGTTCACAAAACACAAATCGTTATTATCTTAAAGCCTCTTACACATTTTGTTCGCCCTGATTTGTATCGACGTGCTCTTATGCAATACACGTGCAAGATCACGGCCGAGACAACAAACCAGTCAACGCGCTACTTTACAACAACATTTTTTCCGGGCTTTTTGTTTCTTCCTTTGGGGAATGCTCCGAATAATTGAACCTGGCGTATGTAATGTAAGTAAAGCACGCGCCAAATTCAGGTACTTCCTTTTGTGATTGATTACTCAACTAGTGGTGCCTTGAGGCAAATTGCTGAAACTTTCCTTACCGAAAATTGAAATTTTTAAAAAAGCCTTAAATTTTGTGAAAACTTTGAAAAAATGAGATTTTTATAAATACAGAAATTTTGAAATTTGTTTTTTTTATATTTTAGAAAATGTTCGAAATATGATAAAATTTTGAAAATTTTTGCTAAGCAATTGTGCTGCGTGGGTGTTTTAGAGAAAAATATTGAAGATAAACATTGGTACGGAACCCATAGAAATGTAAACAAATTATACTTATTAATAAAATCTCTATAAAACATATTATAATTTGTTGTGCATATGTCTAATGATCATTTTTGACCCCACAAATGGCTTTTTTTTTTCACTTCTACTCGATCTCCGAAACGCCCTTCGCAAAAGTTTGATTATTTCTTTATTTTATCGATACAAGTAAAATGATTTTTGAGTTATTGAAATCGGATGCTTTATTCTCTGAAAAATTAAATTACCATTTTTAGAAATTTTTGCCCCGTATCTTCGAAACTACTGCACCTACCTTGTCCAAAAACTAATCAGCATGTCTCCCTATTAATAGGAATGGAATATTTTTCATTCAAATCGGTTGATCCGTATTCGCAAAATCGTCGACGAAAATTTGTATCCGCACACACACACACATACATCCATTTTTTCTAAAGGTATGCCAAAATGTTCAGAAGTGTTTGAAACGTTAAGATATACAAACAATTTTATTTTCGATTTTTTTGCGATTACTATAACTCAACCTACGGGTAGTTAAAAGTTGTAGGCGTTGTATGTTATGTTTATGTTATAGTTTTATGTTAATGTTGACGTTGATCCCACCTAAAGATATGAAATAAACTCATTTCTATGCATGGAAAATGAGATTTGTATGATGTCGATACTATTTTAATTTCTTAACATAGAGATGCAAATAAATACATAATGTATTATACATTTTGGGTAGGATAGGCACAAAGGTTCAATTTGACTTTTAGCAATTCTACTGTAAAAACCAAACCAACTACAACAAAACAAATAGCACATACATTTGTATTAAACTAACTGTATAACTATGTTCAGTAAAACTCCCAGCTAATTCATAATCTTTTTTATCATTTTTTTAAATGTATCATCTAATCCTTTTCACCTTCTAAGCGGAGTAAAAAGGGACAGCCAGGGGACAAAAATATTGACCATTTTATTTCAAATTTTACAGAGATTTTACGTAATAACTAGTTATTAGGTTTAACAACAAAATTAAAATCTATAATCTAAATATGTAATTAAACATAATAATAAAAAAAATATAATCAACTATTACTACTTTATAAATCTTGTTATGGTGGGTACTTTTGTTTATCATAACCAGAATCATTGTATATTGAAAAACAATTATTATAAATAAACTGAAATTAGCTTCTGTTTGAAATATTTATTTTATAAGCAGCTTTTTTTATAAAGATCGCCCTGGATGCAAACTTCATATGGAACTCTGTCAGAATATTTATCATCAAAGTTGGAATAACTATTAACTTAATTTATCTTTTGTTAACTAGCGTTTTTAAACTTATTTTACTAGTTTCTTGTTGTTTACACCTTGTCAGTATAAAGGTTAAGGTGGTCTTTTCTACTCCAGCCAATAAGCTATTCTAGAGGTTATATAAAAAACTGTTGGATCTAACTTAAAAATAACAATATATCTTATAAAACAATTAAATAACGTATACTTGAAAATTATTTTCTGGTATCAAATAAATTGAACCAAAAAAAACTACAAAAAAAACTTTCGTTAAAAAATGACAATGTGGCCGTTTATCTCGTGATAGTGATCCCGATTTAAGGCGATGGCTGATTACATATATTTTGCTCTTTGCTTTCAAATATTTTTATTAAAAATTCATAACTTTACTATTTTTGAGATAATACTGGTGGACCTTTTTACCCGCGAACCTTTAAGCTCCGTTATATAAAACCCTATATAAAACTACCCTATATAAAAAAATGAGAAAGAAGTTGAAATTTTATTGGACTGGTACTTAATATCAAATTTTCCAAATGATGTCTCAATCCTTACAATACTTTAGTAGATTTTGTGGGCACTTTCGTTCCTGTAAAACTTTTATTTAAATCTTCTACTTATTTTTAAACATTATTTTTATGCTAAAGAGCCGGTAATACGTTATGTCAAAGCATTATGCAATTCCTGGCTAGAGAATACGAGACTATAAAACTTAATAAACTAAGATTAAAGTATTAACAAAACGGCACGTTGCCGTTTGAAATTGGATACATTGCCACAATCAGGTTGAGTTTATCTGACATGTGGAACTTATTGTTTAAAAGGTACGATATCAGATAGATTTATTGGGAAACCTTATAGCAAAAAAAAGTCGGTCGAGTGCTGGCAAAATATAATACTTATGTTTATATAATGAGTTATGGATTTATAGTATTGTTCAGTGTTATATATAATTTACATTTCTTATTTTGAGATACCATTCTTGTTCTTAATCAAATTTGTTTATATTTAACACATTTCGTTTTTATTAAAATTAGTTGTTTATCGTCACATAATATATAATGATAATGATGTTATATTGAAATCCATTATATTGAAAATACATTGTATATAAAATAATAAATGTTGAATAATTTAATAATAATTATCTACTGATCCAGTAAACTAACTTTACTATTTGCAGATTATCGAATCGTATAAGTCTATCAATAGTATATTGTTGTTTATATATCAATGTGCATGTCTCTATATATTTTTAAGACAACAGTTGCCACTAATAATGAATCAAATGAACGATTTTTTCAGTTTTTCTATTTTTATCATTTATGTATACATACAGGGTATCCAAAAACTCAACGTCAAGTCGAACATTTCAGTAGTAAGTATTTCTAGAACCACAGTCAAAAATAATGAGACAATTGTTCCAAGTATGAACTATGCTGTACACCTATGAAATATTATTATGAAAACATTATCAATTATTTTGCATTTTGCAATCCTGATGGACGAACTTCTGATGGAACTTTAGTACTTTTTTTTTAAAAGACGACCATTTTTGATAGTTTTAAATTCATAGTCAAATCAAATATTTTTTATCTTATTCTTAATTCTAAATAACGTAGGGCAAATGTGTCATTATTTGTGACTATGGTTCTAGAAATGTTATTTGCGGTTTAGGCTAAAATTACTAAACAATAACCGAAAAATGATCATACTTTAACCAAAGCTCTGGGAAAACTCAAAAGTTCATGATTTTTAAACTAGAAAAGATAATTTATTTCATGGTAGCTACGACCATCCCTATCTCCCGATTTTCGCTTGACGTTGAGTTCTGGGATACCCTGTATTTATATATATTTGTATGTATGTGTATCTGTCCTCTTTTATGGCCATTTACATTTTCTTATTATTCTGCGTTGTTTGCAATCCTGTGGACAAACTGTTGGTGGAACTTTAGTACATTTTTTTTAAAGACGACCATTTTTGATAGTTTTAAATTCATAGTTTAACAAATAGTTTTAATTCTAAATAACGTAGGGCAAATGTGTCATTATTTTTGATTGTGGCTAAAATTACCCACAATAACCGAAAAATGATCATACTTTGACCAAATCTCTGGGAAAGCTCAAAAGTTCATGATTTTTAAACTAGAAAAGATAATTTGTTTCATTATAGCTACGATCTTCCCTATCTCCCGATTTTTGCTTGACGTTGAGTTCTGGGATACTCCGTATTTATATATGTTTGTATGTATGTGTATATGTCCTCTTTTATGGTCATTTACATTTTCTTATTATTCTGCGTTGTTTGCAATGACATTTTCTCTGTACAACCAGTTGCCTCATTATATGATCAGCTTCTCTATACAAACTAATTTAAAATCGCGATTACTTGTCCCGAGTCTTACAAAGTAATCAGTAATTGTGGACCGAAATTTACGAGTCAGATGCCGCGGTCTTGCGGTCAATTACTTAAAATACTTCTTGATCTCGTGATAAGTATAAGTTAGCCCGCGCTAAGCCGCGCATCTATATATATATTTTAAGCCGGGCATATTGCGATATAAATTATGCAATAATACGCTATTACGGGTTTCGAGTGTAATGTGTTCCCATGGCGTGTTGAGAATCATGCAAGCCAAAGACTAAAAGTCCCAAGTCACGACCGACGGACGAACGGACGGACGGACAAACGGACGGACGGTTGAATGGATGGATGAATGCCTTCTGTCGGCATTGGACCCAACCATTACCAGTTGTCATAAACTAATTTACTTCTTGAATAGATCTGACACGCCGATTAATAGGCTGTTTCCAGAATTTCAACTTATCATCATTTAAAGATGAACCTAAGTAGAGAATCGTGATTTGGTGCGATGTATATAATATGGATCAATAAGGAATAGGTATGTCAGAACAGAGGCAGACAAATAGTTCTATCACAGTTAAGAAATTGCAGTGAGATAAACTGTTTTGTGCAGTTTGTTCATCATGATGTAACTCTTGATTTTTTCAAATTTTGGTTTAAACATATTGTAAACATCTACTGTGTTCAGATATTATTTTGCTTACATATTTTATTTCATACATAAAAATTAGTAACTTGCTTAGTGATAAGCCCTTAATCTTTTTACCAGAGAGTTCTGGGTTTGATACTTACCTGGGACAGCCTGATTCCAAGAAGTAGTTGCATCAGTTTTCACTTGAAAATGTCGAAGGAAATACGGTTCCAAGGGATTTTTTCTTATATTGCCGTCATCATTATTAGAGAAAATCTAATACCTAAATATATCAAATAGAGATATGTTGCATTATAAAAAGCCAAGTAGTTAGTAAGATTAGTCGTTGTCTCTTACTCTTTTACTCTTTCAACCAGAGGTTACCCGTACAACCAGAGGGTTCTGGTTTTGGTACTTACCTGGGGCAGCCTAATTCCAAGAAGTAGTGGCATGGTTTTCACTTGAAAAAATTTATGAAAATATGTTTCCAAGTCATTTTTTTTTTCGATATTGCCGTCATTATCATTAGAGAAAATCTAATACTTAAATAAATCAAATAGAGATATGTTACATTATGAAAAGCCAAGTAGTTAGGAAGCTTAGTCGTTATTTCTTACTGCCATACTCATTCAAACACAGGTTATCCTTTCAACCATCGCGTTCTAGGTGCGATACTTACTTAGGACAGCCTAATGTCAAGAAGTAGTGGCATGGTTTTCACTTGAAAAAAAAAAAGATGAAAATATGTTTCCAAGTAAATTTCTTTCGATAATAAAATATATAAAATAGAGAAAAATTTTGCATTATAAAAAGCCAAGTAGTTAAGAGGTATAATCACAACAACTCGTAGCAATGTTAAATTTTGATTGCGGTTCCAACTAATAAATTTATTTAAATAAAAAAGAGCCATTGATTACTATATATTCAAGATGACATTTTTGTACAATGTAGTGCGCAAAACTTCTTTCATAAGCGTCCATTAATCACGTGAGCAAGTGTTTAAGGATTTTTGCACCTTCTCTCCCCCTTGGTGATACTCAAAATTACCCCCTCTCCCGCCAAACATTACGTGTATTTTTAGTTACGTGATAAAACTGTAAATTAAAAAAAAATTTTTTTTGAAAATGTTTGATTTTTAAAAAAAAATCAGTTAAAAATTAAATACACGTGATATGTTACTATACCCCTCCCTTCCCCACATGATATTTCGTAATTTTTTGTCAAACCCTCCCTTGTCCTAAAAACCTGATTAATTATAATAATTACGAAAAACGTGATTAAATATAATAATTGAACTATAAAATTGGAAACGCTTCACTTTTAGTTGATAATTATTAAATCGATCGATAATCATTCCTTCACGTTACTATTGTGGGATAAATTAAGCTTCAGTACTGAAAGAAAAGATGAATTAAGCTCAAACAGTTTTTAGTAGAAAAAGAATTAAACAGTGGGATGAATTAAACATCAGTAAGCAAAGAAAATTGTTTAAAATTTATAGTATCATAAGTTTGACACATAATACAACAAATAGATATTTATAATTTCTACTTTAATTATTTATAAATTAAAAATTATTTGTTTATTACAAAATTGTACTATTTCAATAATTTAATTTTAAAATAAATATATTCATTCTTAAAAAAATATATATTTATAATTTTATTTTTGAATTTGATAGTAACTTTGCTACACTATTTAACACAAAAAGTTCTAAAGTAAAAATTAAAACAATCATCCAGTAACTTCAAATAATCGTGAAATTCAGTCAATTTATCTAATCATGGTTTATTTATTCTATTTTTTTGTATAATTTCTAGTTTTTATGCAAAATTCAATGTAATCCATGCATTCCGTTTTTTCTATTTTTTTTTAATTTATCACATTTTTTATACAAATGAAAATTATTACACATAATAATCAATGATCACTTGAAACGGCTCCAAAACTAATCGGATACGAAAACGAAATAACAGTGCTGCTGGCTCAGTCAGTATAATTGGCAGTCCCGAATTCTTTATGTCTTGATTCAATTCATCTGAACAGAAGCCATCCACGGTTTTACATAAGTGGCAAAACAAAAAACGATAAGAATGATATTAACATACACAAATAAGTGATATAGGTATATTTATATGTTTATAAATTGGTATACATGTATATATGTATGCCTTTACTGAGTAAAATTCTAAACGCCAAACACATTACTGCCTGATTGGATTTTGCTATGCAGATATTTCAGACATTTATCTCTCGCGCTGCAAGCAAAAACAGTAGATGAATTAAAACTGGTTTATTAAGAAGTTTTAAATAAATCTATTCAAAAGTCTTATTGAACTACTATCTTGTTGCTCAATTTGAATATCTTTATAAAACTAATGTAGCATTTGCATATTGAAACAGTCCTCTGTTAATATATTACGTATTTGGACTTGTATAATCAGAAATATTATTCATAATACGACTTATTTATGCATTTTATTTTATATTTTATTTTTACCTGTAATTTATATTTGCAATACTTGAAATTAACAGAAAAACCGTGATTGTTTATTACAAAGTATAATAAATAAAGAAAATATAATTAATTCCTCTAGTCTCTTTAGTCTCGCTTACTTTGTATTACAGAAAATGATCACTAACAATTATTACTACCTTGATATCTATGCTCCATAGTGTTTAAAGAATCGTATGCAAAAAAGTTTCCGGTTAATAAGCAAAACCTTACTAGTAATAAATTAATTTTAACTGCGAATTAATCAATGCTTTAAAGCTACGTGAACATAAAACATTATCTACTTCAACGTGCCTTCGGATAATTTATTGGCTGTGAGGGATATGCAATATATTGTTCAACAATAGCAGCAGAAAAAGTCCAATCTATCAAAAAAAAATCTATCGTATCAAAGTATTATAATTCAAAATATTTGAGTTTTTCACAATCCATAGTACAGTTTGAACTCACTTGATCTTCAAAAATATTAGTTTCTGGATTGTATTGCTGTCTATACAAGCAATCTCAAACGTAATTCAATTCAATTTTTCTATATTGTGGAATAATAAGATGACGTTAAAAAGTTACTACTAAATTGTTATAGTAGGTACTCTATTTCTAAAATTGTCTATATAGATCTGTATGGAAGTTCTAAACGCACAGACTCGTGTGGACGCGGTTGTGAGTTTGAACCCCGCTCTGGACAACTTGATATCGTGCAGCCGCGATGTACAATTTTATTTGAAAATATAAATCAAAAATATGTTTTCAATTAAAAATAGCCCAATTCGGGCACTAAGATGCAAAATGGCAGTGGGGAATCTCTCACACTATTCTTCTTTTATCATCCACAAAATAAAGATTTTGTCTTAAACTAGTGGCGTATGGCATTGGCATCGTGAATTAAGGCAAATTGCTAGAAATTCTCGTACCGTAACGAAATAATCGACGAATATTGAATGTTTTCATATAGATTTTTATAAATATTGTAATATTGTCTAATATTTATAAGAATTATATAAACTGAAATGCAAAATTGAAATTATTTGTTTAAAGTATATTAGAACAGAATCAAAATTAAAATCTGAATTATTTTCGATATACAAAAAAAAATTTCTTGAAAATATTTTTTTTTCAAAACCAATTATTTTGTTGAAACCAGCAGAAAGTTCTTTGAATAATTCAAATCGGACGCTCAGATTTCTTGAAAACGGTCATTTATTGCACATTTAGCTCTGTATTTTCGAAATGGCTGGATCTGCCTTTGCTAAAAACCAATCGCCTCTTCTCCCAATCATTACAAATTGAATGTTTTTTAGATCATTCAAATCGGATACTTCGTTCTCTCAAAAACTCGATTTGTATTTTCTGCACTCTTTGCTCCGTATCTCCGTAACGGCTGGACCTGCCTTTGCCAAAAACTAATCAGCACATCTCCCTATCAATAGGAATCGAATATTTTTTGAACCATTTAAATCGGTTGATCCGTGCGCCCGAAAACGTGGCCGAAAAAATGCGAACATACAAAACACACATACACATCCATTTTTTCTAAGTTATACCAAAATGTTCAGAAACCTTTCAAACGTCGAGAAATGCAAAAATTTTCATTTTCGATTTTCGGCCCATTACAATAACTACTCTACGGGAAGTTAAAAGGTTACATTCTGAATTACTCAATTTTGTTTAGCAGTTGTAATATGATCGATTCTGTACAAAAGCGGTAAATTAAACATTTTCAAAGTTTTGATAATTTAAAAGTTGATTCTGAATAAACATTTATATATGACATATACTTGTATCATATTGAATTCTTAACAGCAATCGACATTTGCAAAATTATAAATTGATTTTGTTATATTATTATGAAACCTGTAACTGAAGAATGTGGTTCTATTTTTAAAGGAAAATTTAAAGGAATATTAGGAATATTTTTATTTTTATCGTCTAATATGATTTCTTTTATATACTTTTAATTTGGCATACTTTAGAAAAAAGAAAAAAATTGTATTACAAAATTACACATATTATGCGTATAAAAAACTCGTCAGGTTTTGATGAGACTTGGTGAATCTGTTTAGATTGTTTTAAAAACATTCAAGTCTTCGTAATTCGGAGAATAAAAGACCTAATAACGTCTATTTTGGAGTTAAATATCAGTATTTGATATATGCATATTAAATCAATGGACTTTTCATAATAATTTTAACATTACGAATGTGTTCTATTTAATTGATCTTTCTTAAGGTTCATATATCTTTTGAAGATGCATTGTTATGGCATGCACCAATACTCACTTATGTTTTAAACTGATATTATGGCGATTTAGCAAGATGGACAGAATACCATAAATTCTGTAGGAAATAAACATGTTCAATATTAAAGCCCTTCACTATGACCTGTATCCTTCAACCACTTCAAAACGATGAGGACTGCGAGAACAGAACTTATTCATTTGTGATCCTATTCCAAATTTTGCTGATCGTGACATGTGCCCTTCTGCCTCACAATCAGTATACCATCACCTCTTATAAATCAAGCGTTCTAATGAATTACGAACCGATCCCACCGCGTGCAGGCATTATGCTGACACGAGTGTACATATGAAATTGATATGGAATTAGTCTCGATAGGCTTTATTTAAGATCCTGTGAAACAGCGAAGCCCGCGGCTCAGTCTGCTCGTCCAATGCGGAGCTTTGATAAATTGACGTTTGTTGGCTGATCAAAGAACGTTGCTTGCGGCCACGCGATGCGATGGACCCGACGCTACCCACGGCGAATGTGGTTAGTTGTATCAATAGTAAATATTGATAGAAACTAGCTGTAAGTGGAATTCTGTCTTAAGGCATTAAGGCCAAAAAATTATTATTTTTTAAAAACGATTAACATTTTTGAAAAAAAAATTACTTTGAAAAAATAAGATTTTGAGAAACTATAAATTGGTCAAAAAATTACTTTTTTTTGAAAAAAAAATTTTTTTTTTAAAAAAATTTTTTTTTAATTTTTTTTTTGTTTTTTTTTTTGAAAAAAAAATTTTCTTTATTTTAACATATTGTGGAAGATCTGAACTTTTTCAAACAATCGTACTGTTTTAACTGCCTAGGAACAAAATATAAAGCGCGTAAGTGCCGCGTCGCTGTCTAACGCATAAGCATTGGTACGGAACCCATAGGAATGTTAACAAAATGTATACTTATTGTTAAAATCTCTATAAAAATCTGATAATTTGATGGCATATGTCTAATGATCATTTTTGACCGCCAAATGGCTCATTTTTTACTTTTTCCTCCATATCTCCGAAACCGCTAGACCTACCTTCATGAAAATTTTATCGATTCTTCATCTTGTCAATACAAGTGAAACGTTTTTTGAATTATTCAAATCGGACGCTCCGTTCTCTTAAAAACTGAGTTACCGTTTCGGCACTTTTTGCCCCGTATCTTCGGAAACGGCTAGACCTGCCTTCGCCAAAAACTAATCAGCACGTCTCCTTATCAATACGAATCGAATGTTTTTTGAATTATTCAAATCGGTTGATCCGTGTTCCCGAAATCGTCGACGAAAATTTGTATCCGCACATACATACACACACATACATACATACACACACACATACACACACACATACACACACACATACACACACACACACACACACACACACACACCACACATACATCCATTTTTTCTAAGGTATGCCAAAATGTTCAGAAACCTTTGAAACGTAAAGATATATAAAATTTTCATTTTCGATTTTTTTGCGATTACTATAACTTACCCTACGGGAAGTTAATAACGCGACTGGAATTATGTCTGAGGAGGAAATTATCTTAGAGAATATTTGGTGAAGAACAGTATTGGCAGAGCGTTATCGGCTTTGTCAAATGATTTTGGGACGACGTTTGTGATTCGGTGGGAAATGCTATCGATACACATGCACTTTATTAATATTCAATAGATTTCATGGAATGGAATTAATGGAAAATATACTCATATCTGGTAATTAGTTTCTTAGCATGAAAGCACTATTAGTTTCTTTATAAGATTCCTTTCTCACAAAAACATCATCCCGTGATACTCGATCTTTTTTGCAATTTTGGACGTTTGTGATTTGGTGGGAAATGCTATCGATATACATGCACTTTATTAATATTCAATAGATTTTGTGCATTATGATGTTTGGAATTAACAACAAATTGAATCATGTTGTACCGTCTTATCTAAACCATTCGTGGTCTAACAATAAGAACTTGGGCTAGCGAACCCTAGTCCTGGTTTCCATCCCAACATCAGCTTAGTACCGAGCAGTATGGTATTAGGTTTTGTCTTGAGATCATAGATTTCAAATATGATCCCAAGTGATAATAGTTTTTCGGGGGCATTCTCCCCCCACTTGGTTATACATGGTGTAATGTTAAATATCAACATGTATAACCAAGTGGGTGGGAGGGTCTAAAAATTCTCAGAAATCGTTCACCTGATTAATGGGCGGCCCCCCTAAGTATTATTTTAGTAGCGTCTAGTAACTAGACGCTCCCTTCCCCCACCTAATATTTCGTGATTATTTACTCAACCCCCCTTTCCCTTTCAAGACTAAGTGATTAATGGACACCTCCTACCAGTATTTTTTAACTTCTTATTATTATGCATCAATGCCCCCGAAAAACTATTATCACTTGGGATCATATTTGATATCTATGATCTCAAGACAAAACCTAATACCATACTGCTCGGTACTAAGCTCGGATGTTGGTTGGGATGGAGACCAGGACTAGGTTTTGCTAACTCACGTTCTTATTGTTAGACATTAATCAGGTGAACGATTTCTGAGAATTTTTAGACCCTCCCCCCACTTGGTTATACATGGTGATATTTAACATTACACCATGTATAACCAAGTGGGGGGAAGGGTCCAAAATTCTCAGAAATCGTTCATCTGAATAATGGGCGGCCCCTTAAGTATTATTTAATATATCACAACTAAGATCGGACAATCTTTTTAAACAAATCGACACTAAGTTATTAATCACTGAATGTCCTCGTAATATAGACAGATTGTTTAAGAATAATGTATAAGTATAAAGATGTTGTACGCTTGTTTAATAAAAACAATCGATTTTTAATCAATATTAAAATAGTATTTTATAATTTTGTTTAAGATTTGTTCAATGCCATCTATGAATTTAGTACAAAGTCATATTGATTTCGTTATTTTTTTTACGAAAATTTTGATTAAAAATCACTTTCGTACTATAATAAACTTGTGTGTTATTTTGAAAAATAGTAGCTTCGCTTGATTAACCACTGCTAAATTATACATATAAACACAAATTCAAACAAAAATGCCAATCGTTATCAAATTAGTAAATAGTGCACGTATATTTCGTAATTGTTTGTTGAGCTGTATTAAGTGCATCATCGAGTGAAATATTCCATTCAGCATCGCAATATATAAGCTTATGAACATATTAATATTTTTTAATTTTCAATAAATATACCGCAAAAACTATACAATCAAACACACACATCACAGCACATGACACGAAACAAACAACCACCTATCGAAATATGTTGAGAAAAATTGCAGTTATTGCGTGAGTATGAAAATATTTTATTTGTTATTTTTGCTAAATATTTGCATTTGTCCATTTTTATCCAATAGAGGGTTAATACATTCAATGTTTCATTTTAGTTAAAAAGGAATTTTACTGAAATAAAAGCTACGTTTTTTTACCCAATGCCAAATATAAAGATAAATTAAACAATTAAACAACTTATCTGACTTCATTTCTGCCCTCCTTCAATATTATTAATTTGAAATATTTTTTATATGTATAGGGATTTGTCCAATGGCATATGCTTAGTTAAGAAGTATTATTATTATTATTTCTTCGCGCAAAAGCAACAACAAGAGCTTGACTTTATTTATTTAATTATTGCATAACTTTTACAATCATTTCTATTCTAAATGCTATTCGAGTATCGATATTTATTTACAGTCATTATTAATTATTTGCTTTCCATAAGCATTATTATAGTTTAAGTGAATCACACAATCATGAAGTAATTTAGCCGTTTAACATATGGACGTTAAAATTCACGAGAGCATATTAAATAAGAACAGAATGCGATGTGAACCTTAAGAGATTAATTAAATGTTTTAGAACGTATTTGCAAACAGACTTTAAATATAAAATCATAGTTGTAGTAATAATATTGTTGCAGAAAACATATATTCATGAAAGATATGCAAACACAATTTGATAATATATATTAAATATGCAGTTAATTGCTTTAAATAATGTTATCAAATGTGTTTATATAATATATTTTTCTGTTGCAATAATAGTATTTTAGAAATATTCAACTTTTCCACTACCAACTATTTGGAACCTACGATTTGCTCACAGTAGTCGAAAAACTAGGTTAATAATAGGTTTTATTTTGAATTAAATAATTAACCCAATCATTTTAAATAATTTTAAGATTTAATTTAATTACATAACTATAGTAATCAGTTTAAATGATTAATGCTTGCATTAGACCATCAAAATCACATTAGTGATACTTTGCACTACCGGTTGCCGTGTATAATTTTTAATTGTGGCGTTTAAAAATTAAGTTACTTAATTATCCAATACCGTGATTGAAAGGAATTAATGGAAATTATACTCATATTTAATAATTAGTTTCTTAGCATGAAAGCACTATTAGTTTCTTTAGAAGATTCCTTTCTCACAAAAACATAATCCCGTGATACTCGATCTTTTTTGCATTAGCGCTTAGAAATTGAATTTAAAATGTAAGGGCTATACCATTTTATATTGTGTTTACTGATAATTTGAAAAACTTTCATAAAATTATGTCGATGCAATATCATATTTTATAATAACTAGTGGGGCGCATAGCATCGTGTCTTAAGGCAAATTGCTAAAACTTCCCGTACCAAAAATTATTGTTTTTTTAAAAGATTAACATTTTTGAAAAAGATTTACTCTGAAAAATTAGATTTTTGAGAAACTATAAATTTTTGACAAAAATTTACTTTTTCTGAAAAAATAACTTTTTGAAGAAAAGTGTATTTTGAAATATTTTGGAAATTCTGAATTTTTTTCAAAGCAATCGTACTGCTTTAACTGCATAGAGACGAAATATCGAAGCGCGTAAGCGCCGCGCCGCCGTCTAACGGATAAGCATTGGTACGGAACCCATAGGCATGTAAACAAAATTTATACTTATTGTTAAAATGTCTATATAATATGTGATAATTTGATGTGCATATGTCTAATGATCATTTTTGACCGCCAGATGGCATTTTTTTTTACTTTTTTTACTAGATCTCCGAAACCGCTAGACCTTATCAATACGAATCGAATGTTTTTTGAATTATGCAAATCGCTTCATCCGTGTTCCCGAAATCGTCGACGAAAATTTGTATCCGCACACACATAAACACACACGCACACACCATACATCCATTTTTTCTAAGGCATGCCAAAATATTCAGAAACCTCTGAAACTTAAAGATATATAAAAATTTCATTTTCGATTTTTTGCGATTACTATAACTTACCCTACGGGAAGTTAATAATTTTATTCTAAATTTATTATATATGAATACGATATATATAGCTTTTATGAAGGAATTTATTATTTCTGGTCAATTTGTCACTTAATTTCTTTATTTTCATCTTATTATGCGGAACAAAAGTGAAAATATGAATATTAACCATTTTGCCAAGATAATCGCCAATAGACGACATCTCATGGTTACCTGTACAAATGTTTTTTTAATCGTGTGTTATATTTGTTTGGGACATGAAATTGAGGTATAAATATGAAATAATATTTTTTCTAAAATTTTACATTCAGTTGTTGATATTAAATAGCGTATCTTAATAACTGATCTCGTTGCTTTCAATGTATCCACTCTGACCATAGACTAACCTTCTCCCATTAGTCATGTCAAATAATATCTTATTCTCATCGTGAAGAATTGTTATTGCATTTAAACTATGGAAACCTTCATCAGAAAATGCGATGAGGGGCCTAATACGAGTTACCTACAAACTGAAAACTCGTGGATATTGATTGAAGACAGATTATCGGTCAAAGCTTTCCATGCGAAAACTATAGCCGATCGTTCATCTTGATGGAAATACTTATCATAAATTTTGTTAGCCTTTCATATTGCCATACTTACACGTAAATCATTCAATATTAATAATTCAAAAACTCAACGGGCCGTTATAAAGACATGATGTATTATTTCCTCGTGTATTTATTTATACAACAAGCAGCGCTATTTAGGAACTAGCTAGGCATGAAATTGGTTTTTAGTAAATTAATGAATTTGACATACGATATAGCAATCTGCTTGGAAGTAAAACGAGGTTTATTACCCCACTTCCTTGTTACTTTATTGTCTCTCAAATAAACTATCGAGAATAAATCATATTATATCAGATGAAATATACTTTGCGCTTGCGAGTCTAAAGTTAATGTCTTCGCTTTAGAGATTAACACATTATTTATATGGTTTGGGTTAGTTTATATAGATATCTGTATTACTGAATTGTTTTAATAGTTAATTACTAACTACAAGTAAAATCATTAAGTGAATTATGTAACAAACTCTAATATAATTGCAATAATTTGAAAATCACGGTTTTAAAGTATTTTTTTTATATATCAAACATATATATTATTTAGGAGCAAAACAATACTTTTGGTGACTGGGGAACTTTCCGTAGGGTAAGATATATGTTGCAAAAAAAATGCCATTTTTCTATGTTTCAAAAATGATCTTGCCACATCAAATTGATCCACATCATATTTTTTATATGTTTTAATAATAAGAACGCATTTTGTTTACATTTGTATGGGTTCCGTATGTATTATCTGTTACACAGCGACGCAGCGCCCACGCGCTTCTATATCTCGTTTCTACATAGCTAACATATCGCGATTGCTTTAAAAAAAAGTTCAAAATTTCCAAATATTTAAAAGTACAATAAAATGGCAAGGTCCTTTTTTTAAAAAAAAATAATAATAAATCTCATACATTTAATTCAAAGTCCTAAAAAAAATTAAATCTTTTTTAAAAAATAACTTTTGTTAATTAATTTTTAATTAACGAAAGTTCCAGCAATTTGCCTTAAGGCATGATGCCATGCACCACTAGTTAGTTAAAAAAAAGTTAGTTGCTATATATAATAGATTTTTTAATGTAAGTGCGTTTCAATAACATTTTTCTATTATGTTATTAATTTGTTATCAATAAAGCAAATCGCGCCGTCGTTTTAACTTCACTTATAATTCAGCACCATTTATTTTTACAAGTCAATATTTTACGAAATTGTCTATATTGCTTTTATTTGAGTAAGACGACTTATACTAACAGATATTAACTTACATTAACAGATTTTTTTGGATTTTTTAACTTCCAAAAAGAGAATTTTCATTTTTCGCCCAAAAATCTACTAGCTAGTTTTATTTTTAGATGTCTTGGAAGACTTGGCATTCGTAATCATTTAAGACCATTTGGAAAAAGTATGTGAGTGTCTGTGGGTATGTGAGCCGATTTTTGAACTTTCGTCGACGTTTTCTCAAAACGACTAACCTGATTTCAAAAATTTGAAATCCACTTGATGTAACTCAGTAAGGACTCCCGTTGGTTAGTTTTACGATGGCACGTCAAAAAAATTTGTACATGATTTCGTAATAAATTTTTACCTGATTTTGAAAATTCAAAAACTATTCGATAGATATTATTTGGGAACTGTGCTGATTAGTTTTTGAAAAAGGTTGGTCGGGTCGTTTTTTCGTAATTGTTAAAAAATTTATATGACGATTGAGGCCTGGTCTTAATGAACATACTAAAATATTAGAGGCAAATAGAGACTAAAATTTTTCTTAACCTTTTATCAGAAAGTTACACTAAAAATCAGTACAGATTTTTCTCATCGATGCAAAATGGTAAGCACAATGCGCTCCGCAGAATGAAGGCATCCACAAAGCATGCAGCATGCACATAAAACATACTAATATCTGTCGATAAATCAAAGCTTCGATTTATGTGTGTCTAACGAGTATATATTATGCCATTAAATGTATCTATTCAAGTTATTTATTTCTGTACCGTTTCATTATTTTAGCATTCTGCTTTTTGTGAATATAAAATCCGTCTCTAGCGTAGGTAATGCAAATTTGAATAATGTGTGCAATTTTGTAATCGATAGCTATCCTGAATGAAAATGAAATTTATGTACTTTAAGATCTAAGTTGTTTGTTCTTGCTATAAATTTGATTTATATGGATAATTTGCAATTTGCTATGCGAATGTTTAATTTACCGTTTTTGAATCAATTGTCGTTTG
>NW_020537810.1:0-17261 GCF_003426905.1 Ctenocephalides felis
TCGCTCGAAAGAAATGATGGTGATGATTGCAGGTAATTTGTAAGATTCAATTATCCACAGGCCAGCGGAGGATTTAAACGCATTTTTAGGGAAGAAAAATGACGATGATAAAGTCGTTTTAGAAAAATTTAAAATGATTGTTATTAATTCATAGTAGGCACATATTTTAGGAGTTACCAGATAAATAATAATATAGAGTATAGGTTTCTACTATTTTCGACCTTTTGATTAAGGTATTATACCAGTGTTGATGTAGAATGTTTTGTGGATAATTTAATTTTAAACAAATTCATCGAATTTTTTATTCACATCAAACAAACTTCTGAAGAGATAAAAAATGCAATATCAATAAAACTAGTGGGGTGTATGGCATCGTGCCTTAAGACAAATTGCTGGAACTTCCCTTACTGTAACGAAATGTTCGAGGTATATTAAATGTTTTCAAATTTCATTATAAATATTGTAACATTGTCTAATATTTATAAGAATTATATAAACTGAATTGCAAACTTGATATTATTTGTTTAAAATATATAAAATCTTCAGTCAGAATTAAAATTAATTTCTGAATTATTTTCGATATACAAAAAAATTTTTTTTTTGAAAAAAAAATTTTTTTTTGATACAATTTTTTTCCAAAATCATTTATTTAGTTAAAACAAGCTGAAAATTCTTTGAATCATTCAAATCAGACGCTTAGTTTACTCAAAAACTGACATTTTTTGCACATTTAGCTCTGTATCTCCAAAACCGCTAGGCCTGCCTCTGCCAAAAACTAATCACCACTTCTCCCAATCATTACTAACCGAATGTTCTTTAGATCATTCAAATCGAATGCTTTGTTCTCTCAAAAAAATTTGCAATATTAATTAAAATAAATAAAATTACAGATCTTGATACACTAATTCTATTTTATGATGTAAATTTAAAAGTATAGCAAATTGCCGTAGAGTGTTATGATATTAGGCAAAATTGTTCGTAATTTAATTTAGTACAAATTCGTAAAACATTTCATTTATATCAGTTATACTTTTTAAAAGTTACATGACATATAGTAAAAAATGCATGGGTTATCAATAATAAAAAGTGAATTCATACATTTTCACTATTTTGATTATTATTTTAGAGTACACCGAGTTGTTGCAGAGTTTCACAATATTACACAGTATTATACATAGTATTATATATATAATCTTGCCAAAATATATTAAATATTTATATCAAACCAACTATTTACAAAATACAAAATAAACTCGTGGTGTATGGCATCGTGCCTTAAGGCAAATTGCTGAAACTTCACGCACCGTAATTAAAAATTCGAGTAATGACATTAGTGAGAATTATCAGAATTATGCTTGGTTAAGTCAACTAGCAATTCTTGCCGCAAAATATAATGATGTACACGCACTGAATTTCACCATTCAATCAAAATTGCTGGCGATTTAGTGACATACCAATGATTCCGACTGGTCTTCCGTTTGACTTCAAACGATTGCAATTTCCAGTTCGCCTTGCGTTCGCAATAACAAGTCGCAATGCCAATCGCTTAGTGTTTGCGGGATAAATTTCAAATTGATTATTTAGAAAATCATTGTTTTTCACATGGGCAGTTATACGTTGCCTGTTTACGAGTTGGAAAGCCATCCGCTTTGTTTGTGTTAACGTCAGACCAAAAAACAAAAAATGTGGATAATGAAACGGATAATTTGCGGATTCACTTTCATTTACTTAGAGAAGTTCAACTAAAAAACACTTCATTTTTGTAATCGAAATAAATTCATTACTGTTGTATAATAAAATCAATTTTTTCCTTTTCAAATATAAAACAAACAAAAAATTTCATCTTTCTCACGAAACCAATTGGTGGCGAAACGGAGTTTGTCGGTTTCCTAGTATATATATATATATATATATATATATATATATTTTATATATATATATATATATAATATATTAATATTGTATATATAATATATATATATATATATACATATAATATGCATTATAGTACAGTAGTACAGTAGTCCTCTCCTCCACCGTTTAAGTACTGACTGACAGCAATATCCTAATTCTCATTTACATTCGCGTCCATTAGCGAGGAGCGGGAAATCTGTTATTTTGTTTTTCGCGCCATTAGTCCCTTTGGCCCTTTTCCCTGCCCTTCATTTTCCTGTTTCATCGTTTCTTTCGTTGCCGTCGCCTCGAAATCCGACGTTTGTTTCGTTTGAAGCTCTACCTCCGCCTCTTTATCCGGAGTCCGGACTTTAATAATTGATAAGGCGGAAGTTCCGGGATTACTTAAAACCGTTACGATGTTTTGTGAGTTGTTGTTACTGCAGAAATATATGAGTAGAGAGGTTGAGGAGGAGGAGGATATAGAGTGAGGGAGTGAGAGAGTAGGACTCATTTTGCATTAGCTGTTGTGTAATTATAATATTAGGTCTCTAGACTCTGACATGATAATTCATCGTTTTATTACATTTATTGTTAATTTATACAAACTAACAAATTTGTATAAAATTAAATAATTTATAAGATTGTCTAATATTACAGCAACTCTGTATACTCTAATATTGCACGAACAAACCGACAATTAACTTGACAAACTTATATTTGTCCCGAAATGTCCCGAATTTTCTAATTATTGTGCTAAAGAATGAAATATCAAATTCAAAGTCGTTTTACTCAAAACTTTTATATCGGAGCGTATAAAAGTGTTTCTTAGGAAATGTTGTAAATTTTATCTAGTTTCGCCCTATCAAACTGAAGAGCGGTGGTTCTGTATGAAATTTTTGAGTTATTTGACAAAAAGCAAAAAATGTCCCGAATTTTCTATTTATTCATGCTAAATCAAAATAATCAAATATCAATATCAAAATCGTTTTATTCTAAATTTTTATATCGGAGTGTATAAAATATTTTTAGAAAATCTTGTAAATTTTATCCAGTTTCACCCTATGGAACTAAAAAAGGGGTTGTTCAATGTGAAATTTTTGAGTTATTTGACAAAAACCAAAAAAATGCCTTGAATTTTCTAATTATTGTGCTAAATAATCAAATATCAAATTCAAAGTCGTTTTATTCAAAACTTTTATATTGGAGTATATAAAAGTGTTCCCTAGGAAATGTTGTAAATTTCATTTAGTTTTAATTCTATTTATTACTAAAGAATGAAATATTATCGAATTCAAAGTCGTTTTATTCAAAACTATCGGAGTATATAAAATGTTCGATAGGAAATATTGTAAATTTTATCTAGTTTCACCCTATCTAACTGAAAAGGCGTAATTTCATATAAAAATTTTGAGTTATTTGACAAAATTTTGGGCAAAGTTAAATAATGTACAATATTGTCTACCCTTGTAATGTCATAAAGCAACCCAGTATACTTGAAAATTGTACTGAAACTTAATAAATAATCTGAGCGTGTTAATTTCATTAATAATATAAATCTACCTGTGTATTTATTTATTAAATTTCTTGTAACTTTTAAACAATTTACCCAAATTTAATGAAATATTTGACGAATTTGTACAAAATTGAATCCTGTGCAATATTTTTTTTAACATCATAATGTCCTTAAGTTACTCAGTATATTTATTAATAAATTATAATGTCCTACAACACTTCAGTATGCTTACTAGGTTGTCAAATATCTCCCTTCCGCTTTTTTGCTCTTGGTTTATAATACAAGAAGGCGGAAGGGAGATATTTGACAACCTTATATTATAAAAAAATTTGTTATCGTAATTATGTCAATTAAAATAGAAATAATCATGTGAAAAGTATAAAAATGAATAAATCGATTAGTATTGGTATTAAACAAATCTATAATAATTGTTTTAGTATACATTTTGTAACAAAATCTTGATGATTTTACGCATTCAAAGTTAGGGGCGCACGAACTTTTAGCTACCTTCAAACGGCACCTCGTAGCAGGTTAAGCGCACACGCTTGGGACTCGCTGAAGGCAAAAATTGAAAAATCAACAAATAGCAATATTTATAATTATTAACGAAACTGCTTATGTATTATTAATTAATGCTTGAAATTTTATTTAAAGGTATAATTTTATAAAAACTAGCACGAATTAACTGCAAATGAAGCAAAAAATATTGTTATCATGATTAAGACCGATTTAAATAGAAATAATTATGTAGAAAGTATAAAAATGAATCAATCGATTAGTATTGGTATTAAACAAATCTATAATAATTGTTTTAGTATACATTTTGTAACAAAATCTTGATGATTTTACGCATTCAAAGTTAGGGGCGCACGAACTTTTAGCTACCTTCAAACGGCGCCTCGTAGCAGGTTAAGCGCACACGCTTGGGACTCGCCTAAGGCAAAAATTAAAAAATTAACAAATAGCAATATTAGTAGATGTTTAATATTAATAATAGTTTATGTAGAATTGATATTTATATAATTATGCTTTGATTACGTATATTAATTTATATTTTAAATTTTATTTGATCATGTGGTTATATAATATAGCAAAAAATATCAAATGTTAAAAATCAAATTACATCAAATATTTGGAAAATTACTACTAATTTAGCTATTAGTTAAATTTATCTATTAGTTAACTTTTTTGTATTTTTTTTCATTTTTATATAAATTGTTTAACGACAGATTTATTAAAATAAATTCGTTCATAAAAAATGCTGAAGTGTTAATTTCTTTCGTCGTAAGTGGACGTGAACATCTGGCTAGCTGTCGTCGCTAAAATTCCATAAAGTACTCGACCGGGAAAAAGGTCGTCGGGTACACGAAAAAGGTTTTTGGAATTGGGGTCTGGGTAGAAAAAAATTGCGTGCGTCGATTTTGGTGGATGAATGTCGACTTTTACACAAGTGTATCAATTTCCGTGTGTGTGTCAATTTCCGTGTGTGTGTCAATTTCCGTGTGTGTGTCAATTTCTGTGTGTCGTAAAATTCGTGTGTTGTTTTCCGGACAAAAAGGGTCGGTCGGTCGGCAGTGTATTTTTTTTATTATCGGTAGCATTGTCTGTCACGGCGTGGCGGTGCACGCCATGCTTAATAATTCACGAGAAACGTGTATTATGTGAGCGCTCGCTCTACGCCTCTACTCTACTACGCTTTTGCTACGCCGCTCGATCGCTCCACCGGCGAACGGACGACGACGGGAACGTAACCGAAAATAGCCTTCTGCGCTCATATCAAACGATATATACACAAAGGGATAGGATAGAGGATACATATGTGTAAATATATATATACATATATATATATATATATATATATATATATATATATTATCATATTATATTAAATTTAAACCAAGAAGAAAATATTTTGGCATTTAAAAATTTAGTGCATATTGGATATATGAAATTGACATTTCATCATTTCAGGTACTTTGTTGAATCATACTAAAATCTAATTTATACATTTTTAAAAAAAAATTTCACTATTTGACATAAATAAAATTAAAATAAACAAAAAACTATGATGCGTTGGAATTAATTATCGAAGTGTAAAGAAATTTGTGTAATAAAAAAAAACATTATTATTAATATATCATGTATATTATAAGAACTTCTGCAAAGCGGCAAAATATTTTTGATGGCAAAACAACGTTTGCCGGGTCAACTAGTATATATATATACTAACATACCCAGCCTTGCGTTGCGACGGCTCTTATTAAAATCCACCTGATTGAAAATTTGAATCCGTTTGACAACCAACATTTCAAACCTTTTGTTATAAAAAATTCATATCAATCCAAAAATAAACTAGTTGGTATTGGTATTTTGCCTTGAAACAAGTTACATGAACTTCCCGATTTGTGTAAATAATCGACTTAATTCATGATAGATAAATTTATTTATGAGTAGTTAAAAATATTCGAAGTGGATTTATTACACATTATTGAAAATCGAACACGTCAACCCGGTCGGAGTATTTTTTAAAAGCAAATTTTCAAAAATCAATGATTTTAATAATTGAACCTGTTTTTTGTAGGACTTTAATTGTTTAGTATGTTCATTAAGACCAAGCATTTATCGTTATACCAGTTAAATCATCTAATTTTAATTTTAACAGTGTCAAAAGAACTACTCATTTTCTAAAACTTTGATGAATTTTTAAAATTAAACTACTTGTCGTAAGGCCGTAATATTACAGTAAGTTCTATAAGACCATGATATATATCGCCCAAAAAAGTTCCATGAAAATCGGCTTAGATGGTGAATCGTAGATTTTCACCTAAAACTAATCACTATCATTCCCAACTAATATCTTTCGAACAGTTTTTGATTTTTTAAAATTGGTTCGGTAGTATGAGCTTAAATGTGGACGAAAAGTTTAACACTTTTTTTCAAATTACAAAGAAACGGCTCGGCAGATCGTCTCACAAAACTGACAATTTGTAGTCCTTATTGAGATACATGAAATGACTTTTAAATTTTTGAAATTGGTTCAGGCGTTTCTGAGAAAACGTCGATCAAAAGTTTAATATAACGATACGAATTTTTGCAATCTTTGACGATTTTTCAAAATTAAACGACTTGTCGTAGGGCCGTAATATTTTAGTATGATCTACAAGACTATGGTATCTACCGTCAAAAAAATAATAATAAAAATCGACGAAAAAATTTGTTTAACACCTTATTACAAGAAAACGGCCCGGCCGATCTCTACCAAAAACTAATCAGGTCGATTCCCAACCAATATCTGTCGAACGATTTTTGGATTTTCAAAATCGATTCAGAATTGCGGGCTAAAACGTAGACGAAAAACTTTTCACTTTTCTGCTATTTACGAAGAAACGGCTTGGCCGATCGTCACACAAAACTGACAAACAATACGAGAATAACGAGATACTTCGAATGGCTTTTAAATTTTTGAAATCGGTCCAGCCATTTTTGAGAAAACGTCGATTTACGGCAAAAAATCTGTTCACACACACACACACACACATACTTTTCCAAATTTGGTCTCATTCGATTCAGAATGGCTTGAAACGTCGAGAAAACATAAAATTAGCGAATCGGATTTTTTGATGAAAACATAAACTGCTTCTTCGGGAAGTTAATAAAATTTGTATTGAAATTTGAATATGATGTATCAATACTATTGATTAAAGTGTTTTTTTAAACTTAAATAATAAATAAAATGAAATAATTAAAGATTTGAATAAATAAGTTCATTACAAAATTTATAATGAATTCAAACCAAGTGACTTTTATAAATTTGTTATGTACTATTTGGTATTACATCCTATTTACCTTGCTAACATTTTAACATCTTCCATGATGCTGTTCTATGTATTTAGGAATGGTTTTATTGGTCACATACATACTATTGGGAACTTGCTATAAGCCCTAAATATTTTTTTTGAAAATTTTCCATAAATTTATGATTAAACACTCACCGATTTCAATGCATTTTTTTTAAATTTGTGATTACTTACGAATCACTTATAATATAAATTTCCGACTATAAATTGATATTCATACTATCTCTGAAACTAACATGGATAAAGTTCTGAGGAATCCAAGTTCAAATCTATTAAATATTTGATTTTGGCACTTCGAAATTATTCAGTATTTAGACGTTAGTTAATCCGTACACACTAGAATGTAACAAAAATCGTCAAAAAATAATTAGTTTAAATGTTCCAGTTATTTATCTCAGATATGGTTTATTGTAGTGTATATTTGTATAATTAATTTTCTTTTTTCCACTGAATGACGAATGGATAAATAAAGTATATTAAAACCTGTTTAGTTTTTTTCTTGGTGTTACTGCCTGATCTAAATAACTCATCAATATATATACATATATATATATATATATATATATATATATATATATATACTCTTTGTTGTTGTGTTTTGTATAGATATTTCGTATTTAGTTAAATAAATATCCCAATAAGTTTCCCGTCAAGTTGACGAATGCCACAAATTACTCGAACACATTACCACATGTCTTTTAGAAAAGTTTCAGTTTCAAGTTGTGAGAAATAACCTTTGGGGCTCTCTTTGGACAAATCGTCCAATTACCGAATAAAGGGAGAGCCCTTTTGTGATGAAAAATCACACGTTCTTAATCACGAAATAAAAAGTGGTCGAGGTGAGAATTCCTTCACTACTCAAACTAGTTGTAAGGGGCATTTTTAAGAAGACAAGTTGAATAAATTTTTTGACTTTGAATTCAAGCCATATTTGACACTGAATTTATTAGTTCATCCCTCCGAATATTATTTTTTGCCTATTTTACATAACAACCCCTAGAAGAAAATATTTATTATATATTTTGCTCGTTTGTAAATGTCACAATATTATGTCATTAGGTTTTTTGTTGTTTGCGCAACGATTAAAGATTAAAATAGGGCCCCCCATGTCTCTGCTAATATTATTATCGTGGACAAACACGAAATAGCACAATTATTGGACAAAAATATAAATATGAAATTAGACTGCATTAAATATGCTTTTGGGTAATACGAGAAATAAGGGCGAAAGGGTAAAAGATACAAAGGAAAGTGTATTTAATTATTATATCTCTTGTAATTTGCAAGAAGGAAGTAAATCGGATATTACGGAAAAATGTTTGAAACAAAAATGTTTATAGTATTGTCTAACATTATATCAACTTAGAGCAACTTTTTGTTTTTCAAAATCAGATTTTATTATTGCAATTAATTTGTTTATTTCTATTGTTTCAGAGTCGGATATTAGAAGATGCATCAATTATGTGTAATTCCTGGTCGCCTCGACACAATGTAAGTAATCATATTAATACCTAAACTAGTGGTGTATGGCATCGTGCCTTAAGGCAAGTTGCAGGAACTTCCCGTATCGTAATGAAATATTCGAGAAGTTTTAAACGTTTTCAAATATATTAATACAAATACTGTAACTTTCATTATTTTTGCTATCTTGTTATATCTGAACATTAACAATCGTCACTTCATTTCGAATTCAATTTCAAAAAAAAAATAGTTGCCTAATTTACACAAAATTGAAAAAGTGCTCCCGTATAGTCACAATCTAAACGCAATTGCAAATAATTCTGTGCGGCATTTTCACTTATACTGTGCTTAGCTTGCTGGCATTTTCACATTTTTCAATAGTTTTCACAAAATTGGAAAATTCTCTAGTACACAAACAGTCTAAACGCACTTGGGTAAACATTTGTACCAGAGTGGCGCTTAGACTGTGCTTAGCCTGGGTAATTTTTTGAATTTTTAATCCAAAATTACAAAAATATTTTTTGAAAAAAAATTAGAAACAATTTTTTTTTCCCAAAAGCAATTATTTTGTTGAAACAAACAGAAAGTTCTTCGAATTATTTAAATCGGACGCTTAGTTCACTGCCATTTTTTGCACATTTAGCTCTGTATTTCCGAAACCGCTGGACCTACCTTTGCCTAAAAACTAATAACCATTTCTCCCAATCATTGCTAAATGAATGTTTTTAGTTCATTCAAATCGGTTACTACGTTCTTTCAAAAACCCGATTTGTATTTTCTGCACTCTTTGCTTTGTATCTCCGTAACGGCTGGATCTACCTTAGCCAAAAACTAATCAGCACATCTCCCTATCAATAGGGATCGAATGTATTTTGAACCATTCAAATCGGTTGATCCGTGCGCCCGAAAACGTGGACAGAAAATTTTTTATCCGCACACATCCATTTTTTCTGAGGTATGCCAGTAAAATGTTCAGAAACCTTCAAAACATCGAGAAATGCAAAAAATTTTCATTTTCCATTTTAGGGCCATTACTATAACTACCCTATGGAAAGTTAAAAAATAATTTGCAATTTTTACTCAATATCATATTTGAAAGCAAAAATCTGATATCATTACATCATGATATCACAGTATATCTATGATTGCGAGACCTAAGCTCGTACCCTAGCGCCACGGATCTAACTTTGCCAAATCTCAACATAATCGAACCGGATTTTTTTTGTACAAAAACTCTTGAAGAAACTGAACATATAAAACACCAACTAAAGTAATTTTTTGTTAACAGTTGGATATTAGAAAGCAAACCCAGTAGAAGTCATTTCTAATCGTAATATTAGACTTTTTGATGTTATTGCAGCAATCTAAAGGTTCTTTTTTAACTCGACATCATATTTAAAAGTAAAAATCAGACACACACACATCCATTTTTTCTGAGTTATGCCAGTTAAATGTTCAGAAACCTTTAAAACGTAGAGAAATGCAAATATTTTCATTTTCGATTTTCGGCCTATTACTATAACTACCTTACGGGAAGTTAAAAATATATTATTACTTTGATACATATATATATATATATATATATATATATAATTTTATTTATATTATTTTTTTTCCAGTCTGTCGGAGCGCCCGCCATGAGCCCCCAAACCGCACGTTGGGGACAACTGAAACAGAATCAATTTATAGAAACTATGGTAAGTGTAATATTATAATTGAGTATATAATTATACAAATGAGATCTTTCAGAGCACCGTGTTTGAGAAAAATATAATTTGCAAAAATTGATTTCAAAAAAGTTGATATTTTGAGTTTCTAGTAACACTTGCGACCCGTTTACTAACGTTTTTGTGTATAAATAAAACCACAAACAAAACTATTTACTACAATTTAATCATAATTAAATAATATTCACGTAAAACATTTTATTAAACGTAATTGAACATCATCTGTCAAAAAGGTTGACATTTGACGTATTAGCCACCGTCCATTGTTTTATTTAAATTACGCTTCTACAAAAAATTTAAAATTAAAAATGTAAAGTTTCTACGCGTTTTTGAAATATTATCTCAACTTTCAGACAACCTACTGATTAGCACGAATTTTTCAAGGCTAAGACTGGCCAAATCGGTTTAGTCGTTTTCGAGTTTTACCGAATCATTTGATCGAGAGCTCCATTTTATAATAAAAAAGATATAGATACAAGTACTACAATATGAGGAATATATATTAGGGATGACTGTAGTTCTTTTCCCCGATGCACCCCTGTCCTTCGGGCGACAGGGGTGCATTTTGTCGCGTTCGTTTCGCTCATAAATATTTCAATGCATCGCCTTGAGCCCTCGACGACGAGGATACACCCCTGGCTCACTCTCTGCCCTTCTCTTTCTGGTGTTTAATATTTTAAAAGGTCGCCTGCATTTTTAAAAAGAGACGGAAAACAGAGGAAATATTTATATATATATATATATATATATATATATATATATATATATATATGTTGGTTTGACACATATTTGGCCAGCTGTACTGTATATAGTACAGAAAGTTTACAACTTAAGGGACACAACTAGTGTAACCGCCTAAAAAAGGGGATTTTTGGGAATTTATATTAAAAAAAAATACTTTATCAATCATTTCAAAATTTTCGGAATATATTTATACATGTTTTGAAAATACATAGTAAAATTTTTGAAGAACAAAATTAAATATTTTTCAAGTTATCGTCGATCTCCAACGGCGATACTTAGCAATAAGTGGATTTGGGACATTTTTTCCCATTTTCTTAAATTCTATGGAAAATTTAGTTTAACTTTAATTTGCGTTCATTAAAAAAAGTGGATAAAATTTACCAAAATTTGGTATAAATTAATATATACACTTGCATATTGAAATTTTGAATAAAACTTGTTGAAACACAAACTAGAGTATTTTGATAATTAGCAGTAAGTAGATTTGGGACATTTTATTACATTTTGTTGTATAACATGAAAATTTCATTTTAAACTCTTTGACTTGTTTACATTGGAAAAAAGTAGATAAAATTTACTGAGATTTGGTATAAATTGTTATATACACTTAGATATTGATATTATGAGTAAAACTAGTCGGAACGCTAACTTGAGTTATATATATAACATAAATATGTTTCTATTGAAAAATATAATTAAACATAGTTATTGTTTTTTAAGGGCATAACTAGTGTAACCGCCTTGAAAAGGTGATTTTTGGGAATTCATATTAAAAAAACTACTTTATCAATCATTTCAAAATTTTAAGAATATATTTACACATGTTTTAAGAATGCATAGTAAAATTTTTGAAGAAAAAAATTAAATATTTTTTAAGTTATCGTCGATCTCCAACGGCGCGACAAAAAAAACCCTTAACTGCTGCAGTGATTCCGGCCTTCTACGTGGATGAAATTACAAAAAAAAAAAATTCTCGTTAAACTAGATAATATTGTCTGTAAAATGAACTACGATAAAGAAAAAAAATCAAAAATTGACCAAATAGCGGCGTTTTTAAAAAAAAGTCGAATTTTACCCAAAATTTTGGTCGTTTTTGGACTGCCAAAATTCGATTTTTGATCCGATCAAAAAATCGACAGTTCATTTTACGGAGAACTATATGTGCCCATAATTATGAAAGTGGTCTAAGTCACATATTTCTTGTTTCATTTGAATTGCATTTGAATAAATTAAAAAATACTTTTTCATTATGCGACATTTCAATTTTTAATTTTATTAGTCTTAATTAATGGAAATTTATTATGAATATGGACATTTGTGTGAATTTCATACGATAATATTGTTTTTAATGGTCGAATTGACTTAGACCATTTTCAAAATTAACTGAATGTCCTATAAATGACTTAAAGCAATAAAGAACTTTGAGTTTTATTTGAAACAATAATTTTATTGAAATAATTCGTGAGCATTTATTAATTATTTTTAAACGGTAATCCATTTTTATCATTATTTCGAGTATTTAAGATTCTTAAAATGTTTCTGAAAAACTGGAGGGATGTACGGTAGTAAACTCATGATATTTGTTTTTTTTTTTCGATACTGGTCTAATGCTGGTGTATAATGGAAGTAATTAAATATTTCCGTATATTTTTGGTCTTCTTCTTTTAGGTGAAAGATCCAAAACGTAAAATGTAGAATCATTTAAAGAAGTTTTATAAAACATTTTATAAGATTTTTTCCTTCGCTAAATCGCATTTTTGGCATGTGTCTTTTCGAGGAGCATGAAAATTTAAATTAAATTTTGTATTAAATATTTTCCTGTAGATCCATTCCTTAAAAAAGAGTTGGTTATTTTCCTCACATTTCTCTACATATGATAGATGATAACTGCCTTACTCTTTTCCATTTCTTGGAAGTATTACATGGTCGTATAATATCTGCAGATCACATCGTATTCGAATAATAATTAATATATTCACATAATAAGTACGTTGTCATTAACTTACCTGAACCGCTATCTATTGACATAGTGTTAAAATATATAAATTATTTGCCACCAGTAATTTTATTAATTCCGAAGCGCCAAACTGAATTATATGGTTAGATAAACCGGAATGAAAATGTCGTTATTATTAAAATTTGATTGTCATTTATTTTATTATGTAGTTCAGAAACGCGCCAAAAAAGGCCACGTGCCATTTTCAAGATGTTTATATAATTTCTTTAAATTTTTGACTTAGACCACTTTCATAATTAACACTAAATGAATTCCATATCATGTTGAAATTACAACCACTATCTAATGGTTCATTTTTGATAATTTCGTAAAAATTACATTGAATACATTTAGTTTAAACTAATGTGGTATGAAATAACTGATAAACTCATTTTTTTTTTAATTTTGACTTAGACCGCTTTCATAATTATGGGCACATATATAGAACTATAAATAGATTTATAGTAAAAAAAATTGATAGTGATCGGATCATTTGTTTTTGAGTAATCGCTGCAGCAAATTCGGAAAATGCTGTTTCGAGAAAAACGCGTTTAAAGATTAAATGATCGTTATACTATATACTACATATATATACTCTTTAAATGGCTGTAACTCAAAAACTATTTAAGATATCGATTTAAAACTTTGGTATGTTATTTTTAAAGGTATAACCTATCGAAATATGGAAAAATTGAAAATTTGATTTTTTGAAAATTTCACACTAGTTGTGCTCCTTGAATTGGTTTGTTACTAGTTAATGCATTTTTCTATTATGTAACTATTAGGGAATGCAATACCGGTTTACCGGTAATACCGATGTTTTCGGTATTTTTACAAGCGCTATTTAATACATATACACTAAAGTTTAAATTTCTCGAAACAAATTTATCGTTAAATTCCATAATCGCATAAACAGCTATATCTTCAAGTGATTCTATAGGATAAACAAATGTCAAATATTATCTCAACTCGTCATTAAATTGAATATTTATTGCTTTACTAAATGCTTCATATCGTGTTACAATTAAGTAGAATATGACTGATAGATAATGATGTTTGTTTTCATCTTTTTTAAAAATGTAACAGTTTTTTAAGTGATATTTGCGCCAAAATATTTTATATCATACAGATTACCCCTGCGTCATCTTTATTTTTTTCTAACTTTATACATAATAATTATGATAATTACTAAATATTTTTGCTTCTTATCACAATTATAAAATATTATTTTTCGAAAACGTTTCGAAGTTTGAAAATACTATCGAAGCATCACATTGTTTTAAATAACAATATTCAACAATTATAGTAACTTATTATTTATCTCGACAAAGAATCCGATCTTAAATTTGTGTAGGAAAATTTTTTTTTTTAAATATTGGAGATTGTGCTTATTTAACACATCGGATTCAGACAATACAGTTTATTATAATAATGTAATATGATCTTTATGAGTTTTTGGTCTTTCTTTCTCATTTTTTAGTATTTCTTTTTGGTGAAAAGTACACAATATACTCGATAGTGATAATGAATTAATTAAATTAGATATACGTTTGTTAAATTATTATTTAAAAAATAAGCTTATTGTTTTATTTTATTGTTTTTATTGTTTAGTTGGATATAGTTGTAGTTGTATGTACATTTTTTATATTTGTACTAGTACCTTTGAATTTTGTTTAAGATAATAAAAATACCGGTAATTTACCGGTATTCCGGTTTTAAAATGAAAAATTACCGAAATACCGGTATTGAAATTTTCTATCGGTATTGCATTCCCTAGTAACTATTAACCATTTTGTCCAAAATATCATATTTTCAGAATTGTACAAAACTGAATTAATCAAATCATTTTCTCGGTATACTTTTAAATCGATATTTTTAAAATGATCTTTATTACCATAACCCGAGTAATGGTTTATTATGATGTCGGTTGGTGGCCCCATTTGATGATGTTCCTTCGTAATAAACTTTTACGATAATATTCCCTATAATGTCGTAATTGTTCTTAACGATCATCGCAGCTTTCAAAAGCTCAAAGCTTTCTAAAACCAAAAGCTTTTGTCGTAACGATTATTTGAGGAGGATGATTATGAGCTTTATTTTGAAAGCCCGGAAAAAGGGATACAAAGATACAGGGATGATTATAAGAAATATTTTTAACTCCCCGTAGAGTAGTTATAGTAATGGGCCGAAAATCGAAAATGAAAATTTTGCATTTCTCGACGTTTTCAAGGTTTCTGAACATTTTTAAGGGGCATACATCAGAAACTAAATGGATGTGTGTTCACGTTTTCGGGCGCACGGATCAACCGATTTGAATGGTTTAAAAAACATTCGATACCTATTAATAGGGAGATGTGCTGATTAGTTTTTGGCAAAGGCAGACCCAGCCGTTACGGAGATACAGAGCAAAGACTGCAGAATATACAAATCGAGTTTTTGAATGAACGGAGTATCCGATTTGAATGATCTAAAAAACATTCGATTTGTAATGATTGGGAGAAGAACTCTACTGACGAGCAAATGAAAATATTAGAAAAAAAAGGACTCTACTGACGAAAAAATGAAAATTTGTAAAAAAAAGGGACTCTACTGACAGACAAGCAAATGAAAATATTGGGAGCAGAGGACCCGACTGACGAGCAAATTGAAAATATTGTAAGAAAAAGATACTCTACTGACAAGCATAATGAAAATATTAGAAAAAGGACTCTACTGACAAGAAAATAAAAATACAAAGAGAAAAAAGGGACTCTACTGACGAGCAATGAAAAATTAGGACAAAAGGGACTCTACTGACGAGCAAATGAATATTAGGACAAACGGGACTCTACTGACTAGCAAATGAAAATATTAGGACAAAAGGGACTCTACTGACGAGCACATGAAAATATTAGGAAAAAGGAACTCTACTGACGAGCAAATGAAAATTTGTAAGAAAAAGGGACTCTACTGGCAAGCAGAATAATCTAAAAAACTGTCTGTATGTATTGACAAAACAATTGTTTTTGAGGATAAAAATTTTTTTTTTTTATTTTCCATCAAATATTTTTGTAATTTTGGATTAAAATAAAAAATGACCCAGGCTAAGCACAGTCTAAGCGCCACTCCGGGACAAATGTTTTACCCAAGTGCGTTTAGACTGTTTGCGTACTGGTCATTTTCCATTTTGTAAGAAAACTATTGAAAAAATGTGAAATTGCCGCCATGCTAAGCACAGATAAGTGAAAATGTCGCACAGAATTATTTTGCAAATGCGTTTAGACTGTGACTATACGGAAGCACTTTTTCAATTTTTATGTAAATTAGCAACTATTTTTTTTTTGAAATTGAATTCGAAATGAAATGACGATTGTTAATGGAGATAAATTTAATTATGATTTACATTTGGTTTGCTCAGATGTAACCAGATAGCAAAAATAATGAAAGTTACAGTATTTGTACTAATATATTTGAAAACGTTTAAAATTTCTCGAATATTTCATTACGCTACGGGAAGTTCCAGCAATTTGCCTTGAGGCACGATGCCATACACCACTAGTTTTAATTTTGAAGTGCGATTTAAAAGTTACAATAAGTGAATGAATGCACTCTTAACACTTTCAAATAATTTGTCTCTTTTGAAATGCAATTATTGTGTTAACTTACTTGTTACATAAAATTTTGTAAGGAGCATTGTTGGTATAATAAAAATATAAAGTTTAGTAAATTTCAGTATGTAAAAAATTTTTTATACACCTGTCTTTTATAAAGCTTTCTCTCCACCAGCCTTATGGTAAATGCCACTCCGACAAGCCGATACAAAATCAATCCTCCAATTTGATTCGAATATAATTCGATTCTAATTATCGTCTATCGAAATCGCGTGATGCGGAAATTAAACTTTTCTCGTGACCTTTTTTCCGATTACGTGTTCCGGTTTCCTTTATTTCCCTTTTCCGGAAAAAGGGTGGATAGATTTTCCTTTAGATTTGTTAATTAGCGGCTGTCTAATTGAAATCGCAGGTACTTGGAATTGTCAGATGGAGAAGCAGGAGAAATGGGCTTTATCTGACCTTTTCAAAGAGAAG
>NW_020537811.1:0-51383 GCF_003426905.1 Ctenocephalides felis
AACGTGTTAGCATACTAATGAAGTAATTGAATTTCGAAAAATAATAAACACAAAAATGCGTCCATAAGTACCTACTATTGAAATAATTTATAGTAGTAAATAAATATTTTATTACAATTAATCGATTATTGGGAGAGTTTTATTAGTGCTTTAATTTTTAAATTATGAATGCATTAAATTTAGTATTTTTTAATATAAAGTAATAGAATCAAGAAAGTGATTCCTAGCATCCATTTATAATTACAGAGGAGAACTCGGCACGTCGGCATGACGACCTCAAAGTACGTGCTTGTGCCGACCCTCCGTGTAAAAGGATCTTCTTCCCTAACGTTGTTTAGTCGTAATGTGGAATATTCCAGAGGATAGAAACCTGTGGTCCAAGTGATAAAACCTAGTCCCTATGTTCTGTACGGAGTGCGAAATCGCCTCGTTTACTGGCCTAATGAAGTCACTTATGCGAGGCTCGGACCATGTAAACTGCAAGTAATAGACAACGAAGCTCGGAATACTCTTGAATTAACCCACAAGAATGAACTGCCCACTTGGCTATCCTTCCTTGAGATGAAAACGACCTTATCTAAATTATTAATCGCTATAAATTTATGCAGTCACATAGGATTTTTGACCATTTTATTGCCAAGGATTTAATAATAATAATTAAGTAAAGGCTCATCCATACATAGCATACATACATGTAAAATACATAGAAAGTTATAAAAGTTATATTAATTTGACAGTTCAATTTTGATTCTGTTTTAAATTTAATCAAGATATATTTGTTTGGAATTTATCGCACGATTAAAGAAAAATAGAGAAAAAAACAAATGCGCATGCTTTATTCAGAACTAATCTCAATATGGAAACATTTTTTATAATGTAATACCGACTATTGTGCGCTTTTGGAAATTTCTCTACATTTAATGATTTTGCAAGTTTGACTTATTTTATTATTACATATCCCGAAAAATACACTTTTAGGTTACATACATTAAAATAATATAACCAATTAACCAAGGCTAAAATTAAATTAAAAAAATATTGTTATGAATAATTATGTCAAAAAATCTTTGTATAGCATAATTGTTGTTGTCGATCGAGTGTGTGCTAACATTTTTTTAGCAATAATCAGATTAAAATTTCATCCCATATAACAAATATGAAGTCTACACCGATAAATTTATTACATGCTCTTCTACACTAAAATTTATTAATTTCTTTCATCCACCTCGCTAATATGTGGTTTCCATGACATATTGTGTCATTACAAATTGTAGTCAAATTGAATCTATATTTATCCTCGTTGTTCTAAAATTAACGCATTTCGAGATGGCGTCTTGAATTCACCGAAATAGTGTACGTCGTCGTACTTATATGCACCCATGATAGATATGTTTCATATGAAAGTCTATGAAACTGAGCTAAGGCTGAAGGGACATCTGTTTGTGACTTGTGCTTGACGCTCCAATGAACACAAACACAGGCAACACTCTGTAACAAAATCCGACTATTTTCTTTTTACTCGAGAGATCGTTTTCGAAATTGCTGCAGAGGGTTGAAAAACTTTCTCCAAAACTCACGGCTAGAATCCGTCAGAGCCAGTTGTTGCAAGAGGTATAAGATGTAACAGTTTCTGTATTTCGAGAAAGAATGGGAGCTTGTAGACAAATTATTAGATTTATTTTGAATTAATATAGTTGATTCAAAAAATTCACCAGATAAATTTTAAATTTTATTCGATTTTATCGAGTTTAGAGAGATTAAGCATTAATAATTATTACAAATTATGTATTGATCACTAAGTGATTTAACCATAAAATAACTCAACTAATTTTTTTTTATTATTTTTTTTTTTTATTAACTCTTATTTACAACTGTCCAGTATAGAACATTCAGTAAATTTAATGGATTTACAATAGTCCGCCGAAAAGGTACATTGTATACTACTTTGACTTGTTGGAAAAAACAACTCAGTAGTTGTTTGTTCGATATAAAATTTACAATATTTACTTATTAAATAATTTCTTATAAATAATGATAACTCAACTAAATAACCATAATTTAACTCAACTAATTGTCGCATGTAAATATATAAAATCATCAAGCCATCAATAAAGAAAATGAGTAAATATTTCATGAATGTATATTATATATATATATATATATATATATATATATATATTGATTTTATTTATTAGAACATTGCACGTGTGATTCAGATTATGTTATTAGATCGCTGAGATAAAATTGCATACTCTATTTATAAATTTACAGAAAATTCAGTAAACTTATTTATTGAAAGGTATCTGATGAGACAAAGCTTAGTCGCAACGTTGATTTACTAGCTTTGTTAACTTGCAGTAAATTTGTTACAATTGCAATTCTAATCGAATTTCCTGTATTACAATTTTTGCATTACATTTTGATTTACAATTTTTTGCATTGCATTTTAAATTGCACGATTGCATCTTTTTGCGAAACCTTTACAAACATGTAGATAATAAATATATTTCGAAATATTTTACTGGATTTTTTAGCATGATCGTGTACTTGTCTTATTAAATTGAGTGAATAATATATTACTATTTATAAAATTAATTTATGTTACAATTAGCAAACTATGTTATGCTAAAAAAGCGCCATACTGTCAATTTTGCAATTTTTGTATCATAGACCCAGTGTGATCACTTATTCACACATTCTAAAAATAAGAAAGCTACAAATACGTTTTAATAAGCTACAAATAAGTTTTCATTTTATATAAAACTATTCGTATGATTGAATATATATGCTTCGAGTGAAATGTCGATCAGAGTCCCGACTATTATATATTTTATTACCGGATGACCCAATTATTAAGAAATATCGGTTTCGTCTTGACACGGAAATAGGGATACGAGTGACATTTATTTCATAAATAGATTTAAAAGCAAGAATATTATATAAAGTTATTATATTTTCAAAAAATTATCCAATTATCTTCAAATACTAATACAATTGGTGATAACTATTTTGTAGAGGAACTAAAGAACGAACGAATTTAAAAATTGTATATTCTAAACATTAATAATCTTTATGCTTAAAATAATTTTAAATTTAATAAAAATTATTGCAAAAGCTGGGAGATCATGGATAAATTCGAATGACAGATTATAAATTGATGTTTGTATTAATCCAATATTATAATACAATTAGTAGTATTAATGGTTACGCCATCGATAGTAGATTTACATTTATATATGTATAGTTAATACAAAAACAAGAGTGGTAGCACTTGAGAAAAATATATCTAATCTATAGGTAATAAACATATAATTCTAATCGCTTTTCAAAAAGAAAAAAGTATCAATGATAATGTAGAATAGGAATACTATGTTTAGGACAATTTTTAAAATTATACGGGTAAGTGATATTGAAGAAAAGTGACAGACTTAAAGTGTCTACTATAATATAACGCACGTGCTCAAGTGTGAAAAATATGATCAAAACATTTTACTATCATAAATCACTCTGGAAGAAAAGTCGTACTGCATTGTACCTTTATGTAAAAATATATAATTCCCTTTTTATTGAAAAGCAAAATTTATTTATGATTTTTTTTACATGTAATAATAGGTTGAAAACTTTAAAAAATCATTAAAACTGATAATTGTCTCATTTCAGGTTCTTTTTCACAACTCTTTTTATCTGCAAAAATTAATGAATGTGGCCACAGAAAAAGAAAATCCAAAAGGTAAGGTAAATGTGTTTAAGCGACACACATTTAAAATTTATTATGTTTATTAATTTTTTGTATATGTTTATACGTATATGTGTATTTAGGTATTGCTATGTTAATAAAACATAAAATTTGACACATATTTTCTGTTTGGCCAAATTAATTACATATGCTAATTTTTTTTTTAATTTTTTCGGAAAACATTTTTTACAGCCGGTTAGGATATTAAAAAATATGTAAAGCAACCATCCATCAAAGTTTCTACTCAGCTTAAAATTTGTCAAAAATAAAACTAAATAAGTAAAACTAAATGTTGCAAAATATAAAAGTAATAATAAATCCATAGATTTATTCCAAACCAATTTTTCCTCCTTCATGCGCACCCGATGTGTAACGCGTTGTATAAATACAGGTATGTAAATTGCACAAATATGAATAATTTTCCGACAATATTCAAATATATTGACATGTTAAATAGAATTTATTACATAATGGTATTATAATATGGCCTTCGATTATTCGAATAAATGCAGATTAATTTTTGACTCATTAATTTACAAAATGGATCAATATACTTTCAGCAGGAGTAATGTGTAATGGACACGCTGACAATTACACAAATCATCGGTAAAAGCATAATCGATGTCCGTACAGCGTTAATTACATGGTGTAAAGTATCGACGAATTATTAGAGAAGTATAATTTTACATTATTTATGTACGTATATATATATATCTGAATATACAGTATTAAATTAAACTGCACTAATTGTACTGGTATATTTAATTGAAATTGCAAATCTATTTTGATACGTGTTCAGAAAAGCTCAAAATGCTGCAAAGGGAGTTTAATATTTATTATTATTAATAATTAATAATATTGATTATTAACCTTATTTATCAAGTAAGAGAATATAAATTTTCAGTAAGAATATTTGCTTTAATTGCATCAAAACCAGTCATTGCTTTTTTACATTTAAATAATAATTTATTTAGTATAAAATTCAATATAGGGTATGACGGGGCACAAAGCTCCAATTCGACTTTCAGTAATCACACTGTAATCGCTATTGATTTATGTACAGCCATTTTTCCAGTTAATTTTTATTGATAAAAATGTTATTTTTACTATTTTTCTAAAATTTTTCATCTGTCCCATTTTACTTTAGCTATGGGACACAAAGATCTAATGCTTTATTTTTAATTTTAAATCGATTTAATGAAATAATTGTTACATTATTTAACCAATACGAAATACAAATTTCATGGATATTTTTTACCAAGATCACAATATACATAACCTAGATCTGGTATTTAGTCAAAAATTGTCATTAGCGAAGTTGGAATAACTGTTAATTGACTCTTGTAAAATTGCCTTTCTTAACTTAATGTACTTTTTGATTTACTACTTTCTTATTGTTTACACCTTTCCCAGGAAAAAGGGTTCAGTTCGTCCTTTTTACCTCACCCACGTGCAAGCTTCTATAGAAATTATATGAAAATACTAATCTAACTTAAAATTGACAAAACATTTTATAGAACAATTTAATAACGTACACTAAAAATTATATTTAGGTATCATAAAATAAATAAAAGAGCTTAAATAAAATAACTGCAAACAAAAAAAAAACTTTTGTTTGAATTAAGGTAACGATTGGTTACACATCTTTCGCCTTCTACTATATAATAGTATTGTTAGAAATTTTTATGCTTGTTTTGAGATAATGGCGGTGAACTTTTTTATCCGCGGACCTTTAAGACCCGCTCTACCCAATAATGTATTACATATTATCAATACATGTTCATACGAAAATCCGATGAAAATTATTGGCAAAATGAAAAAAGGAAATAGCAAATATAGAACAAATAGCCTATCTATTCGTTATCGTGTCAATTTAATTTTTATTGAAACTTTGTCATGATGGTATTAAAAAATGAAACAATATGTGCAAAAGAGTAATATAAGTTATTGAAATATGACAATATAATAGTTGTTCATGAAACTATAAATCCACATCTATAAATCCGTGAATTTGTCAAATGTTTTTTTTACACCGCGTATATTTTTTTACGAAATTTTAACAATACGTTGTTTTCAGACCTAAAACATATGTAGTAGCATCGTCGGGGTTGATGCAACTTTCCCTAAAAACTAGTCAGAAGTACAATAAATAATTCTTTTGTTCAGCTATTTTACTTTCTCAAAAAGATATAGGTGTGTCCATATGCTTGTAAAGAATGTAGTAGAAAGTAATATATCTAAAATATGACATGTTTTGAAAATACAACACAATTACTTGGAGTATTGTCATAAACGCGTGTTTCGCGTGAAGACGCAATGTTATGTTGTGGGCGGTTTCGTACAATGAAAGAAGAATAGTAATATTAGAGAAGAAATTTAAAGCACGTATTGTTAGAGATTATAAAAAAAATTAAGAAGTTTTTTTCTTAGATCATTAGTTGTAGTCGAAACCTGTCTAAAAATGATAAGAATTTTTTACGAGGCAACTTCAAATCTTGTTAATTAGATTAGGTATTTTCGTGGTCATATATGCATATAAAAATATATAGGTCAAAACTATTACATATGCATAATTAACACAGAAATAGGAGTGGTTGACCACTGGGTTGCCCTCTTGAAAAAAAGAATAACAGCTTACAAAAATATAATAACACAAAAAAATAAAAAATAGGTTAATTATAATACAAATATATATATAATCCTTCAAATTTAAAAAATGAACAAAAACGAATTATTAAAAATAAAATTGATTGATAAAATACTGACAACATTGATGCAGCAAAAGCAATAGTTTTTTCTAACTCATATTAGATTGATGCAAAAATTTTTTTATGACATTGTGTTTATTTAATTGCAAAAATGATCATTACTTAAATGTTATTAAATTTTTAAATCATTATTTAAATGCCAGTTTATACCATAGCGACATCGGTTTTAGTAGTGTCAAAGCTCTCTTTCGTGTCGTTAGTTTTTCCAAAAAATAAATTTTGCTGGAGAACTCTTCCATTCAATAAAAATATATAATTTATCCTGTCTTTTGTATTTATTGGTCTCCATATAAGTTATATTTAACGCGGTGCAAATGATATAATTTGAAATAATCCTGAGTTTTTTATAGCGCGGTTTTTATACAATGCGAAAGTTGATTTTCATATACTTTTCATATACTTTCATATGCACTATGACTCCGCTTTGTACGGTTTGAACCGAGTTTCTTATAGCGCGGTTTCTATATTACACGGTTCGTACTCATCGAAAAAATGACAACTACTTCAAATCTACAACTTTGAAAGATAGAAGAAATAAAAATTACAAATTAAATGTGTGTACATAGAAACAAAATATAAATAATAAAGTGTATAAAATGATAAAGCATAGTATCTACGCCTAATACATATACTATTTAACAATAAAATTTAATTATTTCATTGATTCATATTCTGTTTCCATGTAAACACATTTAGTTTGTAAATCTATCGTTTTTTTTCTATTTTTCAAACTGATGATAGGCATTAAATTGTATGTTGAAGGGCAAAATAAACTTTTCATCCAAATTTTTACATTTTTACTTGGTATTAGGTCCATTAAGATATTTTTCATGTATTACAATTTGAAAAATAACTATTTTTAATATTTATTTAATAATATTAAGTATTCAATTAATATCATTATTGCACTTATTGAACATTATTAATATCTACCACGCAATATGCCTATATAAAAGTTTTCCTTTACCCATCCATCGTACGTGCATAAACATATAGACGAGCTTGTGCCACCCTTTTTACATCCCTGCTTAAGGGTAAAATATACGACTAGTTCAAGTTGATTTTTACTGGCACTTGACGACATCATAAAAGTCATTTCGAGTGCTTTTTTCTACTCACCGTTTGCTGGCTGGCTGCAACGAACGCCGTGTTGCGACAAAACATCTCAGAGGTTCTAAACGAAATGTGGACCTGAAAAGTAAAAATGTAGACTTTTTGTAAAATAAAGTTCAACAAAATTCTGCATTTAATTCATATTCGGTATTATAATTTAGACGGAGATTTTTCTATAATTCTACTCCGTTTTCTAGCATTTTATTACATGGGTACTAAAATTCAATCTATTATACACTAATTTGTACAATCTGTTTCCACGCGGCAAGTAAATAAAATACAATATAGAATAGACTTGATATGAAGTATATAATTAAAATTAATTTCTAAAATATTAACCAGTTTATCGTGGCGCTCTCATCGAACTGTGCACACTGTGTAGTCGTCAAAAAATTGTTTTAAGGTATGCATTTCACAACTATTTATATTATTCATAGTCTCAAAATATTCATGGTTAAAGATTTTGACGCATGACGAGTATACTCGGCAATACAGAAATTTTTGCCACCATTCCATGACGAATATGTCCGTCAATCACAGCTGATAGGTTGAAGAATTTTTCTGGGTAAAAGAACGAAATCATTTCCTAACCACGTTAGTACAAAATTTTAAATATTTTTATAATGAGAAAACTAAAGTTTTTGATTTCCTTAACAAAATTTCCTTTTAGAATAAAATATTTTATTCTTTACTATATATCTCAATAATTTAATAGTTATACATTAGCAAATCAATGCGCATCTATGCCAAGGTATAAAAGTTCTATTCCATTCATTTTTTGTTATGGCTTTTGCAAAATATTAAAAGTTTTTATACATAAAAGAAATTATTTTTAAAATATTATGCATTTTCTTGGGAAACGTAAAAAGACAAAAAACATAGAAAAACGTATTACTAAATCGCTAGATATTTGCTATAAAAATATTATATATAAAAAAAAATTAATAATATTAATTTATTGCCATAAGAAATAGCCTCATATAATCAATTGATAGTACCAAATTAACAAAAGTGTGCCGCTTATCGCACAGAAGTATTTTTCATTATTTTAATTTGTTACTAATCTAATGCGAAACTAAGACACATTTAAAGCAAAAAAAAAAACTAAAATCCCAGACATTTTAAAAGCATAATGGAAAATTTATTAGTACTCATATTAGTATTCAAAACTAGACATTTATTATAAAACAGGCTATTTTTTGTCGGAATTATTATGAGCAAAATATATCTGTTATTGCTCACTATATAAATCCACATGAAATAGTGCTATTTTCAAATTTTTCTTAGGTAAATGTGAAAAAGTTATATACAAAACTTGCACAATTTACAAAATTGTATAAAAAAAATATTTTGTATCACTCGAAATAGTGCCTGAAAATTACTACCTTTAACCACCTTTAGATAAATTTTGTAATTTCAAAAATAAGATTTTATTTGTTTTCATTTAAAGGTAAATAAACATAAAGATGATCACAATATATTTTTATAATTCAGTAATTCAACGCGTAAAACTTCCTTTGCTTCAACAGAAGTATGTCGCACCGCAGGGCGGGAGAATAGGTTGCAAACCCCTGCACACTCTATATATAATATAAACTCAGCTAGGTGGTAGTAGTCCGTGATTTTATGCGTACTAAAACAACAATTTCACTATCTATTTCACCGTACAAAACGTTCCCGACCAATTCTAGCGCCGATGTCGTATTAACAAGCAAAAGAGAATTTAATGGCTCATATTATATAGTTATGTATCTTCACGCGCGTTTATTGCTTAATAATTGATTGTTTCTGGTTTTTCGTTTAAGGGCGCTGTTAAAATTTTATAGTCAGGTTTATAGATTTACAAGGACTTTTACGATCTGTTTTATGAACTGTTTATTCTTCAAAGAGGTATATGGGCTTGAAAGTGTACTGATGTCTAATCTAATTGGATACTTAGAAGGAAGTTTTATTGGATTTTAAAAACCAGAGATAATTTGTAATACTTAAATGATTTATCTGATTTGACTTATTGCAACAAGTCCAGAAATTGTATAAAATGAAAATAAATGTTATTATACAAGGCAATTTTTAGGACAATTACCAGTTACATATTATGTAGAAAAAAGGGCATTATATTACACCTATTTTGGTATTAATTTATTTTTATTTATTAGAAATATTATTGAAGGATTGGCAAAGGGAGACTTATATTATGATGTGTTCAATATTTAGCCGGCAAAATGATATGCTAAGTTAAATCAAGTCCATTGAAATCTGTTACACCCCATTATATGAGTATATTAAATAAAATACAATACCACAAACTCAATATATTAATTCATATAATAAACAAAAGTTTAACAAATTAAATAATAACAAATAAATCTGTCATATGTATTCATTTATCCGTGACCACAATGAACACAAATATTCGTAATATGTACTCATACTAAATATCTGTAAGAAAGTAATAAACATTTAATCAAAATTAGTAAGAACAATTTTTATACTTGTGTCAAAATCTTTATTATAGTTTTTCATACATTTTTGCACATTTTCATATATACATACAATGATTAATCAATAAAGGCTGAATGAGTCCATATGGTATATTATGGTTTATACATTTATCTCAAAGATTATTTTAGTTAAGTGAATGTAAATAAGAAAAGCATTACTGATTAACACAATCAATATGGCTAATTTCTTAGAATTATTCATAGAAAGAAGTACTTGATACATATCCGACTAACAACACGCGCATGTATACACAGGCATTTACATATTATGTATAAATTTTATTTATAAAAATTAATAAATTTTACCCAAAGTTGCAATCAATTAATAAGTAATTTTTGGACAACTTTGTTCACTGAACTCTTCATTATGGTAAGTCTAAGATATAATATCTTGGATTAAAATGTAAGTACTTTTGTGATATAGTTTTAGTATTTTATTTATGTATGTTAGGATCTGCCACGTCTCGACAAGAACAACTGAACCGATTTAGATGATTCAAGAATATTGGATACGTATTGACAATTCACAAGGTCGACTTTTAAAGAAAGTATGTCCGGTCACTTTGAAATTACGGCGGAGTGTCAAGCAAAGCAATTTTTAGTAATCCGTTTTAGTATCAGATTTGTATAGAGATTTTATTATTAGATATTTATTTATGTTTTTAAATTTTATGTTCAAAACACTCAGAATACACTACAACAATTGCCATTAAAGGCGCTTTAAGCTAATATTTCTAAGAACTTTCGAATGTATAATGGTTTTTTTATTTTTGTCTAGAAGACAGAATTAGTCTTATTCTGATATTTACGAACTTCAAATTTGTTAAACCTTTTTCAGACTTTGTACGGTAAATTTGTATAATAGTTTAGAAATTTCAATTTTATGTGAACTGTTTTTGTGTGACTAATTAAAATTTCCTGTCATCATTAACATAACATTTAATTTGTTTATTAATTTAATATATTGTTTTAAGAAATCTGCAAGTATCAAAAAATAGTCAAATCATGAAAATACTAGTTAATGAAAATGTAAAACTAACCGAGGTCTGCATTTTTAATTAAAGTTTGTCAAGGCTCAGTTGTAAGAGGTTGGGCATTGCTACTATAGGGTTGAAGATTTAATAGTCACTTCAACCAGTCTGATATCAAGCAGTAGTGATATAGAATTTAAGTTTAAAATATATAAGATCTAAATATACAAATCAAGATATTGCAAATAACATTTTCACTCATTTATACATCAAAATAAAATTATAACTATCTAGTGTTAAAGAAATTGTAATAATCAAAATATATCAATTATTGATAAGTCAATCATCGGGTTGCTTATTAGAAAGCAACGTTGTTGAGAAAAAAAACCATAACCAGCTCAAGAAAAGGTTAAATTTGGATTTCTGTAGAAAAAATAAGACAAAAACTTTTTATATAACATCGAAGGTAAATTTTAGAAGCTTAGTTTAGTAATAAGCTATGATATGAATCATGTATCAAATTCTGTCTAAAATAAAATTTGTAAATATTTTCTTTAACAAATTTAAAAACCCTGAGCATAAGTGCATTACAGACCATCTAACGTCGATCGATTGGACTTCCAAGGGATTGTCCCATGCTTCGGCCGGTAAGCGGTCTCTCTGCTCCGCGAACGGAGCGAATGACGGCTAAAGAGAACTGTTTTATCGGACTTTTTACATCTCTCTCATTCATATCGAAGGGCTATTAGAGCGAGGGAAATAGAAAGCATGAAACGTAAAAGAAAGGTCCGAGTTAACTCATATATGAGAAAAAACACAACAGGAAATGATTAGTAGAATTGAATTAGGATCTGAAATACAGTTTTATATGTAAAATTTGTTTAAACGAAACTTAAGTTTCAGATGGATTTGAACTTGATGTAAAATTGTTCCTATGTAAGATTTAACTACGTAGTAAATGTCACCTTATATAGATGTCATTAAGAGTAAAACCCTACAGAAATAAAATTAATATATGAAATGGATTGTGAAAATTATTGCATTAAACGGGGACGAATTATATGCAAAATCCAAGATAAAACGAAATTATTTGCCATTTATATTATAGAATAACAGAATTAGTATCGACAAAAAATACAGATTGTTTTAAACAGGACAAAACGAGAATCAAAGAAGAGTTAGAATGTAAAAATATTTACAACAGAAATGAAGAAGTTGGTTGTTCTTGTAAGTATTCTCATAGGGATTACCTTAAATTTTGGATAGTAAAATTAAATTAGAAAGAAATAAAAATGAAAAAACCGTAGAAATTTTTTGCTGAAGTAACGCATCTAAAAATATTTAGAGTTACTATTGATACGTTTAGAAATTGGCAATCATCATATAAATAAATATAAGATAAAACAAAAACAAATTTGCTAGGTGTATCATAGAACTATCAGATAATTATCGTCGATTCAGCCCCAAACAAATCTTTAAAATAAAAAGCCAAAAAAATCGTTAGAATGTAAAATTATTAGTAACAGAAATCAAGAATTAAATAAAATCTGATTTTTTCTCTTAAAGGGTCAGAAATCGCGACCGTATAGTAAAATTAAATTATAACACAAAAAGTGAAACACTTTTTCCAATTTTCGAGGTACTACTTATATATACTTATATATATTATACTATTTCGAGGATGAGATATGGAGTTTTTTTAACCCTTTACTTTTTCACGCAGCAAGGAATTAAATATATGTAAGATATATCAAATAAAAATAATTAAAATGTATGTTGACACATGTTTCGATAAATAATTTTATGTCATCCTCAGAAATAAATTATCATTAAGGTATAGAATTTTATGAGAAACTGAAGAATTTGTAACTAACAAACAGAACAACATAGAAAAATATCAGCATAATGTATTAATCCTCACATCTAGAATACCTAAATAATTTATTATGTGTTAATATTTTAATTTGGTTACAGAAGGTAAATTCCACTAAAGATAACAAAATATAAAATTACATGTCAAAACATCTGGCAATAAACATTTTCAATCTTTTTAAATTTTTGTTTGATGTAACTGCCTTGAAGATTTTTTACACAGATACATATATATGTACATACATAATAAGTCAAGTTACATTTACTTACAAACAAATAGTGATAGTGAATAAATGTTGAGATTCTACGATAAGCTTATCAGACTCATCGTACCAAACATCTTAAAGTTTTTTTTTATCTATCACCAAAGTTTGTGAATTTATTAAAAAAAATACAAACAACGTAAGCAAAAAATAATAATACGGCTCTGTGGAATAAAAAGCTTGTAAACTCAAATTAAATGATAACTTAGCTGTTTATGCGTAATCAATGCGGGTATTTATAAAATATTCGTTTATTCAACTGATAAAAAATTGTAATTGAAAACAATAACAATCACATGTAAATTTCAATACGCTTTGTTAGTTAATTAACCTTTGGAGTTTTATATTTAATTAATAAATAACGTTTAACAAGTTGATAATAAGTAATTATTTTTTATGATTTCCTATCGGCGGAATATACATATAAATTTTATAAAAATGCAAAATTATGCTTTGAATTAGAATTTAATTAAATAGTGATAATGAATAATTCGCTAAAACTATGTATATTCATTTATAATGTATATTAAATTAGAAATATTTTTTTCATTGCACTTTAAATACTGTAACTGAAATTGACAATAAAACCATGAATTTTTAGTAAAAAAAACTTGTTCAATAATGCACCAATCTATTAATAAACTTACTAATGCAATAAGTTTGACTACAATTGCAAATTGTGCCTATTGAATCAAGTGTGAGATTCCATATACAAAGCTTTCTATAATCAGATTAAGATTTTCTCAAACGTGTGAATATAATTTTTTCATTAAATGATAATTAGCATATTCCCCGAATGTGACTTATTAAAATTTTTACTTATATGATTCAGGTAAGTGACTAAAAAGAACAATTTGTTCAGGCATTATAATATTCTTGGAAAAAAGCTTATATTTGATAATAAAACCAAGAATGCATCGTAAATATGTCATGCCTTTCTGAAGTTATGTCTGCACTCAAGGTTACGACATGATGCGCTAACGAGGTTATTCTTCATTCTATCAATTCATAAAATATACCAAGCTTGTTCCAACTGATAAAAATAAACAGATAATTCTCAGATAAATAAATTCGAAGTTCAAAGAGAAATTGAGACGAGTCGAAGTCATGGTGTAAATATTTTCGGTATAAATCTCAAAAAGAATTTTGAAGAACGAACTTGCACAGTTTTGATCGAATTGGCACTGCACTTACTAATTAACTTCTTGTAAAATGTAATATTAGGATTATTTGTCAAAACATTGAAATATTGATTTCTATTTTAACTATTTTTATTAACATATAGACATGTAATTTTTCAACTTTTTAATTGTATTTTTTAAAAATATTTCAAAAAATATTTCATTTTCATTTTATAATATTATCGTTCCAAATTATTAAATTCTTCTTAATTACAACTTTTCAATACAAGTAAAGTATTAAAACAAATGGGAAGATAGACCGACTCAGTGAAACAAAGTCAATAATTTGAAACTAAGCTTTATGTACTAAGCCTTTTATATCAACAATATGATTCTGTAATTATTTTTTACTAGGGTTTAGTACATTGTAGCGTTTAAGTTGTATCTATGCAATAATCTTTATATTAGAAGTTTTTGCTCAAGTTTGCTCAAGAACCTAAATCATACAAAGAAATTTAACCAAATAAATAATAAATGTGATTTTTTTAGTTTAATTGCAGTAAGTATTTCTTTAGGAGGTACGAGTTAAGCGACGTTATGAAAACTTGAGATACTAAATATAAATAAAAATCAATGGTGCTAATAGCAAATTTTATCAATCAATAATAATCTTCGAATCATACGCCTCTTAATAAAAACTTCTATATTTTCGACCAAACACTCATCCAGAAATTTTTTATCGGGTTATTTGTAACATTACATAAATAATTTTAACCAATGCACAAGTAGTATATATGTATCACTATTTCGGTTTCTATAAAAAATACAATCCTTTTTCATTTACTTTATCATAAAACATTCGCCTTTCATTATTACAAGAAATCAATCAACTGTTCGATTGAGTCATTGTTTTGAAGAATGCAATTTTAATTTGCAGTTTCCGCATATTTCTCTATATCGCGCAAAACAATAAACAAAGCTTCGATCTCATTAAAATTAATAAGCAATTCAAGCGACATCCGATCATGTAATCAATTACAAGATTACTAATAATAATTATTATTATCGAAGTCTGTGAACCTAGAGACTTAGTTCTCTTTGTCAATTGCGCGTGGAATGAAAATTTATTGTTTACACAACGACCATTTACAATAATTAATTTTTGATGCTTATTCATAAATATATTTAACACGTAATCATTGTCTGAATCGTATAATTATAGACTTCGGTTTTGTATGGAAATATGTAATTACACGTAACGAGGAAAACATGAAACGATTGCCAATTAAAAACGCTTTCAATTGCGTTAAAGAGGCTGAAAAAAGTTGTAAAATTATATGAGAAAATTTGCATTGAAAATAATAGGGACGCGTTAATAATTAGAAATTAAGAGTTCTTTCTTTACTGGAAGAAAAACTTCACTTTTGTTTTAATTCTTGTTAGAGTGAATTGTTGAGAAATAACATGTACATTGTAGGACACACGTTATGAAATGTATAGATCGTGCAAAACATTATTTTCCAAAATAATATTTTTTAATTTTACGTATACAAACCACATGAAAATTTTCACGGACATTAAAATATTATAAGAACGTGTTTGGAAAATGGATGAAACGATTTCGATTCAACAAAATGTATTCAATTTGTATTGAAAATGCGAAAAAACGGCCAGTTTGAGAATAATAATGAGTATTTTACATCATAATTAAATTATCATATCAAATTATTTATTTTAGATTATTAAATATAATGTAAATTAATAATATTTAATATAATATAAATAAATACGTTGCCGTAAAATTTTGTGTTTCATAAATTAGAATTTTCTAGTTCAAATTTTCTTGAAGGGTTTAATAGATTTTTTTTTAATTCGTGAAAAGTGTAAATCCATATCAAGAATTTTAATAAGAAACAAAATTGAAGAATATTAAAAAATATAGAATTTAATTAAAATCAATAATAATAAGTAAATTGTTTAGGAAGAATATTATTTATAATCTGTCTAATAATTTTGGGATCACTAGAAAAAATCTGAACGTTTTGAGAAAACGACTAAAACTATTTTTTATTAAAAATTGTACATGGTAACATTATTAGACAATTTAGTTAAAAATGTCTCAAGAAAACTTAATATATCAAAAAACTTCTCAGCGTCGGACAATTAGCGTGTTAAAAAATATTTGATTTGTCGTGAATTTTTTTTGATATAAAAATGCTTTGAGATTTATCCAAAAACGGCCGATTTCAAAACAAAAATGTGTACTAATAGAACATTTTAAATAAAGCTCGCAAGTTTCCATCAAACTGCAGACAGTTCTGTGTACTCTACAATTAGGACTTAAATAGTTATTTTTTAATTAAATTAAAATGATTCCTTAAAATAACATCAAATGTTATACAAAATTAAAAAGCTATTTAAAAAAACGAGGACAAATTTTTTTCTAGAAGAAGCAATATATGAATATTATGTCATAATTTGTTTCATACACGTGGATTTAAAATTATCTTTCATTTAGTAGTTCAACTCATGTAAATTTTTTAAAACAGGAAATTTTTTAATATGCTTTATTAAGGCGCATTTTTATACTATAGTCTAATTATATTGATTATCTGGTAAATATTATTGCATAAAAACCGATCGTTTTACACTTGAGCAAAAGTTTCCGTTATTGAACTTTCCGCTCCGGTCTGTTCGCTGTGAGAACCAGACATATAGTCGGATAGCAAAAATAAAAATAATAATGATGATAAAAATAAAATCGATTTTCTCACTGTGAACGATCTGCGAAGTGTTTGCAAATATTCGGCATTTTGTACGTGGGCTGTCTCACTGTGAAATCCTACGCCTTTTTTACAAGTTTTTTTATTTTTGTTTTTCTGTCTATGTGCTTTTACTACGATATGAGATACTGCCAGTTCGGGGTTAAACGAGTTTATGGTAAAAATAACTCGACGAGATAAAGGATAACAAAATTATATTCACTTCGTAGACAATATTCCTAGTAGATACACAGCTGGGTGTATCTTCTAATTTATAATCAAAATTATATTTTTTACGCATTTTGTTAACAAGTGCTCATTACTTTTGTATTAATTGATTGCAGAATTAAGTTAAATAAAAATACTTTGTGCTTTTCGTTATTTTTCAGAAGAGTGTTTTAATGACACTTTATAATAAATTTAGAACTTCAAGTACATCAATCGATTTTATTACGATTTATGAAAAGCATAAAATTTATAATATATTGGCAAAGGATATGAGCTAAAAATATAAATAATGAAATGTTATACACTCATATATATTATTTTAATTTTTGAACAAGTGAAATTTTAATATTTTGAATAGTTTAATACTGGTAATGTAAAAAGTAAATAATCAATTTCTAAATTTAACCGGAAAATATTCTCAAATAGGTTAATATAAGAATCGAATTGTTGAAAAAGAAACAAAATAGTGCCATAAAATATTGTATTGAGTTAAAATACGTGGCTCACTCACAGGAGTGATTCTAAAATTATTGATATAATTATTATCATTATTTATAGTTATTTTAATTTCTTCGTATGTATATTTTGTTGTTAATCATGGAGAAGAATAGTTAATAGAATTATATGTAATTTTGTTTGCTGTTTATTAATAAAAAAAAAATCAAATATTGTATGCGCAAACCACTTGAAATAGCTTTGCTGCAATATTATTGATATTAACAGTATTTTAATATCACATATTATAATATCGGTAATATAACTTTTTATTATGAACCAAAACAGACATGTCTGTTTGATTTATTGTTTAGTTTTTGATACTATTTTCGTCACAAATTAGGGTAGGAAATATTTTGTTAGATTGCAAGAATAAAAATTTTTTTTTTTGCAATTTTATGTTTTTTATAATAATCTTTTACAATACTAAATATTGTAGTAATTATCTCATACAAGATAATGTTTAGGTAAATTACCTTCTATAAAGAGGCAAAAGTAATATGGAATAAAACAGCTGTAAACTCTAGTAAGAATAACTTTTTAACATATAACATTATTTAAATATAACAATTTAATAAAAAAATTGAATAACCTTTTATAATCACTTATCGTGAAGTTTGGCTAGTTTATTATGAATAATCAGGCTATGAAAATTACATAAATAAATTAATTAAAACAAAATTTCATTTTTAATAAAATATCTTATAAATTAAAGGTATGTGAAAAGAAAAGAAAGGAATGCGTTCATAAATTATAAAAAAACAATGAAATATATTAAAGATAAAATTTATTTATTTTCTATTATTAACTCATTGTATCACATCGTAAATTGTAATTATCTTTGATCTACGATTTCCAATTATCCCTTCTAAAAATGCTCAAGTTTAGGAAAAGTTCTACGCAAAGACCAATTTAATTAGAAGCAGAAACGTACCCACTAACGGCAAAACGAGTTACCAAAAGTGGGTCATCGGAATCGCTTTGATATTTGAGCCTACATGAATTTAAATATGAACTGACTTTGTGAACACAACTCCAAACGGCATACAATTAAGCTTATAATTTACGGATTCCGTTTAAAAAGTTGAATCCTATTAAAAAAAAATTATTTTTTTGGTTGTAGCGATGGGTAATTATATTTTTTTTTAACACAATCAAGAAGCGTTTTTGGAAAGCACATTAATAGATTATGAAATAACATTATAATCATATGTTTGGTGAATTTTTGTTGAAATTATTCCGAGTTAAATTCTATTTAACGCATTTTTGAAATAAATCATCTTATTAAACTATTCAAGAACGTATAATTTAAATTTATTTATATTTTAGTTACATAATTGTATTGCATTAGGTGTGCATATAAAGAATATGTTCATGTGAATGCTCATATGTATTATCTATATTATACCGCAATACAATAAGTTTTAAGTTACTGTAATAAATTAAATTTGATATAGTATATTGTTGTTAACTATATAATAAAAATAAACGTGAATTGCTTATTTAATCGATTCTTTTACTTATTACCCATCGACTAAGAACACAAACTAAAAAACAACATCAGTAATTGGAGTTTTAAAATAGATTTCAAAATTATATGTAATAGAGAAAAATATATGTGATACAGTGTAACTCAAACGTTTAATTTACATAGTTTATACTGCTTTTATTAATTTTAAATAATTATATTTTTACCAATACGATTGTACATCAAAAGCAACAATATCAACAAAATAGCTGAAAAGTATCACTACAAGATGATGTTGTATATAACAATTTGGTGTCAAACTTTATGGCCTAAAAACGTTACATTCTCGAAAAACATTTTGCTATTCTATCGCAACAGTTGGTGAGATATTTTCGAATTCACTAAAACTCCATCTAATACATTTTCCACGTGTGATTTAATAAAAGTATTTTTTCCGAAATATGATATTCGACGGGCAGGAACAAAAATACGTACTTGAATACAAAAAAAAATAATAAAGAAAAAAAATCTTTTGATTATTACTTGGTGTGGTATGCATGCCAGCCAAGATGGTCTTTATTAAAATAACCTCACGCGCTGTTGCATAATATGCAATAAACAATTAAGCCGGCGGCCATCGGATCCGTTCTTTTACCCCTTTGCGGTTCCTCGATTCAAATTGTGATTTTTTTGTTCTTTGTTAAATTGTAAATTGTTTTATTCTGAGGAGTAATGTTTATTAACGCGGAATCATAATAGTTTATATTTGTTTATCTATGCGCGGAACCATAATATTTATTCGGATGTTATGAACGTAAAGTAGTTAGATGAATTATAATAAAATATAAAGTACTTGTTGAAAATGTTAAAATGAAAATCAATCTTTCCAAAAACGAATTAATTAATTCGGATTCAGAAAAATAAAATAATAATACTCTATATATTATTTTTTTATATTTTTAACTGTATATCTATATTAAATATCTAGTTATATGTAATTCAAAGAAAATTTTTGCAAGTGTTTGACTAATTGATTATTAATCATTGTCGAATTATGATAAATATTTATAAATAATTTGAAAAAAAAAATCATTTAAAAATCAGCATATTTAGTAATTTTGGTAATTATATCATACTGTACCAAGTTAAAAAATGTTCATTAGTTTTGGGCAAAAGCGGTACAAAAAGTGCAAAAAATTCATTTTGAGAGAACGGAGCGTCCTATTTGAATAATTCAAAAATATTTTATTTGTATTGGCAAAATTAAGTCAAAAATGATCATCAGACATATGCACATCTAATAAGTACTAATTTTGTTTACATTTTTATGAGTTTCGGAGCAATTATATCTATTAGACGTTTTTTGATGTTTGTCTCTAGAGCAGCTATGTTCAAATTTTTTTTTAAGAAAAAACATGAAAAAACTCGAATTTTTCAAAAAGGTCAATTTTTTTACAAAATTTTCAAGAATCTATTTTTTTCAGAGTTTACAAAATTTTCAAGAATCTATTTTTTTCAGAGTTTTCAAAAAATTTTGAAGCTTAAACGCATGATGCTAGCCACTAGTTAATTTATAGATATTATCAAATTTTTCAAAATTAATTTGTTATCCACTCCATCCAAATCTAAGATTCCAAATAAGAATATTTTTATATATTAAATTTTTATAGTAAATTAGCTACGGATTTAGTTAAAATATACATGATTATAATATTGTTGAATTAAATGACTGCTATAGAAATAAAACCACGTCACAAAACTAATATGTAATTAATGTTGTTATTTTGCATGTTACCAAATTGGTCATTAACACTTTAAATAAATTCGCTATTAATTAAGTGTTGATAAAATTTCCTAAGCCCGATGTGCATTATTTCTACATTTTCGAAATTTCTTCCGCAGTACTCGTCTGGAACTGTGGCATCGCTATTTTTTATTTCGGCGTAAAAAAAATCGCACGAAAACGAGGATTTTAATAAGTGATAATAATAAGACACGCATGTACAATATGATGATGTATTGCACGCGAATTACCGATTTTACATCGAGCTTTCACCGCAACCTGTGATCAGATCGCGGATTGCGTATCGACCATCGAACGCAAGGGTATAACGTTATGGGGTTTTAATTTAACGATACTCCGTGCCCGCAAGAGAATAAAACGTATAATTTTACTCATATATAGTTGTTTGTTATAGAAAATCCCGGTTGAGTAAAGTTTACGCTCCAACGCAAAGTGAAATAATAAAATCCAATTCCGTTCTTGAATGTTGGATGTGTGTTTGATTGAAAATTTGTCCATAAAAGTTGATTATCTCCTTATTTATATTATAATTTAACCTATGAAAAATTTTAAATTAATACCATTCGTAGCGATTTAGTTTTTTTTATTTTTAAATTTTTGCATCTATATATTATTGTTTTTCTGGATTTTTTTTATAAATTAATTTGCAATCGAGCGATGTTAATTTAATATTAATGAGCGATTTAGAACAGGAATCTCAAATACTTATTTTTGATCATTGCCGATTTATCTTATAAATTTTTGGTTCAAAATCACTAAAACTTGATGGTAAATAGGTAACGTTAATAATATTCGATAAATTTTAATTATTATTTATTCGATTTAATTTCAAAATCCAATTATAATTATGCACCGTTCCGTACCCAAAAAATTACAAAAAAAAAATTATGAGCTATTTTTTCGGAAAAAATATCGATAGAATAATATTTTTTCTTTTAGAACAAAAATATTTATTGAATTGCCGGATATACATAGTTTTATACGCCGCAAAATTTATCTACAGGTACAAATATATTATTTTACAAAAATATTGGTATTCAGCACTCTGATACTACGACTGAGTTGTTTTGCTGCATCATAAAATACGTTGAATCAGAATATCGAATCTTCGGATTATTAAAATAATCAATTTTCAATATTTTTAAAAAATTTCGAAGCAAGAAAATGACTATTACTATAAGAGATAAATGATCAATAAATAAAAGAAACGATGAACTACTTAATGCATTCGCAAGAATACTACCATTCACTCCTAATAAAAATATACACAATAAATCACATTTGAACCAATTTTTATGATACCTATAATTGTTTTATATTATTATATGATAAAGTGATAATAAGACAATTTTAAATTAAGTTTAATTCAGTTTTGTATTAATTTTAATCAATAGAATTATGATTAAAATTAAATAGCTTAGTATATATTAAAGATTTAGCAAACGTTAACTAAATTTTGCGCTATATATACATTTTGAATAGAATATATAAATTTTCACCTAAACTATTCGCATCATATTAAAGATATCAAAATTAATATTAATTTTAAGAAGCAAAAACCATAATATACCATCGGAATACTTTCGATCAGAACTGCAACTCATCAAAAGACTAATTTTGAGTTAAAATGCAATTTTTAGAACAGTAAGGTTCAAAATAAATTGTTAATTGGCTATTTTCACATTATACCCTGACGCGAAAAGGTCCGCGTTTGTCTTGCATCTCTGTCTAGTGGTAATAAATCAGCGTCGACAATCTTGGTATCTCTGTCGCACTAGTGGTACCTTTGCGACCTTAGCATTACTGCCAAGATGGCCGCCATAGAAAAGGCGGGGCGACAGGGTTGTAGCCAAACTTTGGAATTTTTTCGAAACGGCATCTAAATCGAAATATAAGGGAAAAAGATTTGATAGATATTTTGTTATATTTAAATACTTAATATTTGATTGCACTTAAATACACAATACATGAGTATATCGACAAATGGTAACTAATAAGCTGATATCGATATGGATTTTAACAAACAATATTGTAACATTTTTCTTACTCGGTATCTACACTACATATAATGTACCAACTGGAATTTGCACAAAAAATTTAATAATTTTTAACAACATTTACCTTAAATTTTCTGCATCTTTTTTCACTAAATACACTATTTCTAAACACACATTTTAGGATTAAACAAGAGTATTGTGCAGCGCACGAAAATCACTGACTATTTGTTGTAAAAGCCGACAGCAAGTCAACGCGGCATCCATTACGGATTTCCCACTACTAGGGACAGCTGTCCTTTCGACGTCGAAGCCAGAACGAGGTCTGTCTCTTTCGCACGTTAGGCGTAGAATACGATAGGATGTGCGAGAGTAAGAAAGAGAGCCATGATACAGCTTTACACCGAAAGCTCAAAGGTTGGGTAAAGCGAATACAGATTGTTTTCTAAATTCGGAATAGTAATAATTCTGGAAGAAAGTATTTCCATATGTTTTAAGTAATATATGTATAGGATATGCTTATTTTTTCTCACATTTAATTATACGAAGTTGACAAGTCTTAATTATATAAAAAATGTAAGTAGTGAGTCATATGTATCTAGCAATATATTTTGATTAAATGAAATTAATTTTATAAGTTGTCTCTTTCAACATTTCATTTAAAGAAAGATTATGCTTTGTTGCTCATTTGATTTTATACTATTTATACATACATAATTAAACAGTTAAATGTGAGCGCTCAAAGAATCGAGGTAAAATCTAGGTAAAAAGTTGTTTTGAGGTACAATGTCACTTACAATTTCATTTATCTCAAACATAATATTTAATTATTCAAATATTCGGATTCAAATATTTTGGTATTTGTAAGATCTAAATAAAAATAAATTATTAAAAACTATAAAATTGAGTTATGTTATGTTCATTTTCATAATCAAAACAGTCCCACAAAATAAGTTGTGAAATATAACTTGTAAAACATCAGTAAACTGTAGAGCATATTTGGATATGGATTAAATATATATATATATATATATATATATATATATATATATATATATAAGACTATTCATATATATATATATATATATATATATATGTGTGTGTGTGTGTGTGTGTGTGTGTGTGCGTGCAAGTATGTGTGTGAATATATATTTCTAAATTTAGAACATTATACATACGACTGCGTGTCCTACTCAAAGCAAAATAAATATAAATAGCGATACACCTATGCCAATTCCGCATGTTAGAGACTAATTAATACTAAACTACGGTTGTTTATTAATTACAAGTGCAACCTTTGGTTAATAGTTATTTATACAGCGTACATTTGATCGCTTTCGAAATGATATTATTTATTAGCGAAGAAGGATGTAAATAATTTCAGTCATATAAATATGTTTATTCGCGAATAAAATGTAGGAAATGTACAATATATACCGCATACGTAATATTTATCACATAAGCCTTTGGAATCATTGACAATGCACCGTAATTGAATGGATAAGTTGTATTTCATATGAATATGCTGCAAAGCGAGGAATTGTGAAAGTGCTTTAAAATTTCAATAGAACAGTTTTGCTATGAAAATATACATTTATAAATTCTTTACATGATCTATGGAAACGGTTCACATATAATACAGATTTGAAATAAATTATATATATTAATTTTAACCAGTTAACTTTCATGATTAAATTCGTCATGAAGAGGTGGCAATTTCACAAACTAAACAACAGCGCTTAAACAATGAAATAAAATACTTTTTATATAGATTTTCAAACATTGCCGTTTATCTGCTGACAGCAACATTGTAAGAATGAAGGTGATGGCCGGTTGTATATTTTTTGCCCACTACTTTCAATTATTGTTGTTCTACCCTATCCCAAAATGTCAAGTTGCTTACAATATTTTGAGTCTATGACTGTATATCTAGTTGTAAATGACATTTTTTCTTAAAGCAAGTTGCATCAACCTCCAGAAATGTAAAAATAAATTATTTTATAAGAATTACTTGCGCTCCAATATTTTGCCAATTTTCCATATTATAGTAATAAATTATTGGCGTTAGTCAAACCTCAATGTTTCGTATGTCTATAACCATTTTAAGATATTGCTTCTTTTCAATAAGTTCCCAAAGACAACTGCACGAGTATTATAAATTTCATAAGAGTCTCAAGGGCGTGCGACGCATCAATCGCAAGCAATCATCCTCCACACAGAAACAAGTCGGCCCTAATAAATTATATGAACAAGTAGTCAATGTGAATAATAATTCTTTGGCAATTCGAAAACTCTCAAACTCATTCGACTGTACATCTCGCTGGGTCAAGGTTCAATTCGTGAAATTGTCCGAGACGGGCAACCGTGAAAAAATTATATTAAATTTATTTGTTCATTGAGCTTATGTAAGTGTATCCACATATGGGAATATTGTTCTCTTGTGCATATAGCAACACTCTACATCTATTCTTTTATGAAAATGTTACTTCTGATAGCCAAGAATTAAAATATTAATTTGCCTCTGAATATCACAGAAATAAATATATTGCAAATTTCTTTTTTTTATTTACCGATGTCAACAATCAAGAAAACGTAGGAATAGAAGTTAAAAGCAAAAATAAATCATTCCATTGTACGTCAATGAATGCATAAACCCTTCTGAAAGTAGAAGTCTTCATTATCTTCATTTGCATATAAATGAGTTTTATAGATTCAGTCGGTGTGGTAGTAGAGATTTAGTTGAATGTATTTGACTCGATTTACACAATGAAGATTTTCAACAAGTTTTTTCTGAAAATATGGTATTGATACTATTAAAAGTTTTATATAATTTCTGACCTTTATTAGAACGCATTGAAGAAATTCTGTATGACATGTAAACTAACCGATCAAATTGACATTAAAATATTTTAGGCATGTGAATAAAATTTACTTTAGAGAATTATGAAAATAATCTAAAGTAAAGCACTTAATGAATTGTGCTAATTTTGATTAACCTAATAATGTCAATCGTAAAACTATTGGTAGAATATAGAGGAGGTGTAAAACTTTAACTTTTAAAATGCACCTATTGCATTTGTGCCAAGTAATTTAAATTTAATTTTATAACCTAGTACAGTTGCCATAAAGAAGTAAAAATTGTTTAATAGATAGATAGAAGATAGAATCGATAATGCATGATAAATTGTTATTGTTGAAAATCGGTAGGTATTTTATTTACTATTGAAAAAGCATAATTACTTATTATTCTTGAACAGCGATCAGAACTTATAAACAATATTTTTTTTAACTACGTGGCAACCCAAAGTTTGTCCCATCTCTATTCGATGTATTTAATAATAAAATTTTTTGTAACAGCGAGAATTTTCAATTTGATTTTGCAATGCCGGAGAAAGAAAAAGCTTGAATAGTAGTTTTATATGAACAGAAAAAAAACATAATTTAGAGGAGAAATTTCAAACCATCAATTAGACAGCAGAACTAATGTGTAAAAGTTCAGCCCGATATCATTGAAAGAAGAACGGACTGTGATTTATCCACTGAAGAAGAACGAAAAGAATAACATCGATAATAAATAAAGTTTTGTACAAGTAAAGGTCACGGGAAATGTATGCACCCAATACACGTACTGGCTTATCGAAAGTCCAGACTAGGATATATATATATATATATATATATATATATATATATATATATATGTGTGTGTGTGTGTGTGTGTGTGTGTGTGTGTATTTATTTATTTATATGTTATGTGCATACGCCAAGCCCATTTTACATTAATCTTCCGCCGTCTTCGGTATCTTTGAAAAGGCAGTACGTAGATATTTGAACGATTCGCGGAAATGAGTAGATTTAACTTCGAAATTACCACAAATAATCTTGATGCATTGTGAGCTTATACGTATACCTCATTTTATAAGGTATTTATGGATTTGTTCATTGAATATTATAATAAATTAAATGTAGAGCGGTTTCTGATATTTATTTTATATATTGGTGAACTCGTATTTTCAAATGATATGCTTTTGTGGAATTTTTTAGAATAACTAGATATTGCACATAAAATGTATGATTTAATTTGTTTAAAAATCGGAAATTCAATTTTTATATATCCTTACATTTCAGAGGTATCTAAACTTTTTGGCATACCTTAGAAAAAAATGGATGAGTGTATGTGTGTGTTTAGTGTGGATACAATTTTTCGTCCACGATTCCAGGCGCACAGATCAACCGATTTGAATTATTCAAAAAACATTCGATTCTTTTGATGAGGAGACGTGCTAGTTTTTGGCAAAGTAGTTCAGTTTTTAAGAGAACAGAGTATTCGATTTGAATGATTCAAAAAATCAATTTGTAATGAGATGGAGACATGATGATTAATTTTTTGCAGAGATAGAGTCGAGCAGTTTCGAAGATACGGAGCTAAAAGTGCAAAAAATGGCAGGTTTTGAGAGAACAAAGTATACGATTTGGATTATTCAAACAACATTTAGTTGTGTTAACAGTGTGAAACCATTAGTTTCACATTTTTGATTTCAAAATTAATTTTTCCAAAAAAAATATTGTTTTGAAATACCAAAAATATTTCGGAGTTCAATTTTAATTCTAGCTAAAACTCTAAAACTCACATATATTCTTGAAATAAATAATTTAAACTTTGCTATTCAGTTAAAATAATCACAATGAGATAAGGTTTTTCATATTGGCATCGCTTGATTAAGTTTTGTGTATTTACTTTTTATGTAAACATATATAAACGTCGTTGTCCAATTTATAAGCTTTTATATTTTGTCTACAAAATACGTCCGAAGGCTGCAGTATTTATAATAAGCTATTTGAAAACATTTGTAAAAAAAGGTTGTTCAAAAATTAGGAAACAAACATAAGTTTAATATAGTACCCCTTAAAACAATCGTTATTGTTTCACTTTACAATTTTTCTTCATTAATTCTGTTACACTATACCTACTGTCGGATTATGTATCACCATCACGTTGTTCGTATCTTTTTAACATTCTTTAAACGAGACGATATAAACATATCAACATCATAATCAAACATTATGGCGTTTGCAAACGACGACACTTGCACTTTTCATCTTGGTCATCTCTTGTTGAGAGGATTTACGAGTTTTATATTTGTGCATGCGAAATGAAAACAAGTCAAATATTATTCAGACGTCGTACGGTGCGAGGTCGCCAATCGTAACTATTAACGAGGCGACGCGTAGAGTTGCAAGTTCATCGAATTAATCATTTCATGGTTTTATTCGCCAAGTTTATAATAGATTCATGAATTGAGGGCTTTACAATATTCCAGTTAATAAATGTTACTAAAAAGTAAAATAGTTTTCTTTACCCTATAGGACGAATACTAGGGTCAATTATGCATTTCACAAGTTTGTTCATAATTTATTTATATTTGAACAGGTCAAAACTTTTATATGGACGTGGGTATATAGATAGCAACCCAAACAGTTGTCTCATATATATGTGATAAATTTTCTTATTATAATTTCTTTAATAATGATGCAGAGCAGGACGAAGCACAATGGTCCAGTTTAATTTTAAGTAATAATACTGTCTAAACCACATGAACTGCATCACAACACATAACACGTATAAAAATAACAACTATCAAACTATGCTCAGTAAAATTCCCAGATAATTCCAAATTATAGAAATGTGTTTTTTTAGTATTTTTCTAAAATTTATCATCTGTCTCTGTTTACCCTGTGAGCGAAGTAAAATAAGACAGTCAGGGAGTAAACACATCAAATGTCTTATTTTTAATTTTAAAATAAGATCTAATATTCAACCATTCGAAATTTAAATTTCATAGGCACATGTTTTACAAAGTAACACTGTATATGACCTTGATCTGGCAATTCGTAAGAAATATTCATCAACAGAGTTGGAATAATAATAATATATTGAATATTAATTTAATTTATTTCTTGTGAAATTGCTTTGTTCAACTGAATTTACATTTTCACATACTATTTTGTTTTGTTTATGCCTTTGCCAGGGTAAAAGTTTAGTTGATTCTTTCTACCCCACTCACATGTAAGCTTTTATAAAGATTATTAAAAACATTTGTTAAATATAACTAATTTGTTAAATAATTAACGATACATCATCATAAAACAATTAAATAGAGTATACTCAAAAATCACATTAAAAGTCTTGTAAACAAGGAAAGAAAATACTCTTGTTATAAATTTTCAAACATTGCCGATTATCTCTTGATAGCATCGTTCCTTAATTTGAGGCGGTGACTAATTACCCTTTTTTCTACTTTAAAGTAATGTTTTTGAAAAACTCGTAACTTAACTTTGAGCCTAATGGTGGTAGACATATATACACATATAAAAAGAAAACTAATAAATAATCGGAAAACAATACTCTCATTTTTAATCTAGATATAAATATAATATTTTGCAATTATAATATTTAGAATTAAAATAGTACAACTTTTTCAAAATTGAAGAGAATATATTAGAGAGTAATAACAGCTCTCAAAAAATCGTAACTAATGAAATAATCATCTGAACCTTCATAAGACATTAAGACATGACGCGTAGCTAGTTATATACCAAATCCCAAATTTCATGTTTTGCACAATAATTCCGGGAAATAAACTCGAATTTCTTTTACAAATTCATTGTTTGCTCGAAGAAAATACACTTTTGTACGCAGACGGCGGAAAGAAGTATTCGGCGGCCGACTGTGAATGGTTTTGAATAATTCAAAATGAAATGGTACGGAATAATAAATTACGAGACCGATCTGAATACGATGGTGTGATAGTCATGGCGTCACGCTTACACAAAGAAAACCATTTTAAAAAAATATAATACACCGAGAATCGTTTATCAATATTTACTCTTGGCTTGGAAGGAAAAAATAAAATTAAATAAAAAAGTGGAAGAAAACGAAACCGTTCTAGAGATAGTGGAACGATCATGAACTGAATTAAATGTACATATTTTACAATCTATGTATATTATTTATTTACTTATATATACCGGATGAATAGTTATGTATGCATGATTAGGTCGTATGTAGGAATGAGATGTATAATCTGAATGTCAGTAATATGGGTGGTCACAAAAAAGCAAGTGCAAGCTAGTTTGTATGATTTTATAGATGATTTATATATTTACTTGCAGATTATTACAAATTTCGTAAGAAAAACTCAAAGATTTTGCGAAATATAGATGAAAGTTGGTTATATTTGATATTCCATAATTCCATTTCATAATTATACAAATACAACGTTATACAGCAGCTTTTTCTTTAACACTCATTTTAAAAAAAAAGCTCAAATTAATAAATGTGAATAATTCACAAAAAAATCTAACGTAAAATATTGTTCTAAATTTTATTTATATACAAATCTAATTTAAAATTTATAACAATATATAATATATTGTATTTTATTGTTAAAAGGCATATTTTTTCTTTACACAATCATTTAATGAAATAATTGTCATTTTAATGGCTAATTTGAATTATTCACAATAAATATCCAAAATGTTCTACATATTTGCTTTTTACAAACGAACTTAAAAAAATTTAACAATATATAAAACTAGCTGTAAGTGGAATTCTGTCTTAAGGCAATTAGGGCATCGTGCCTTAAGGCAAATTGCTGGAACTTCCCGTACCAAAAATTATTATTTTTTTAAAAACGATTAACATTTTTGAAAAAAATTTAATTAAAAAAGATAGATTTGAGAAACTACAAATTTGACAAAAATTACTTTTTTTGAAAAAAAATTATATGAAAAAAAATTTTTTTTTGAAAAAAAATTTTTTTTTGGATACAAAAAATTTTTTTGAAAAAAATGTTTTCTTCATTTTAACATATGTTGAAAATTCTGAACTTTTTTTCAAAGCAATCGCACTGCTTGAACTGCATAGAGACGAAATGTCAAAGCGCGTAAGCGCCGCGCCGCCGTCTAACGCATAAGCATTGGTACGGAACCCATAAAAATGTAAAAAAAAATATACTTATTGTTAAAATCTCTATAAAATATCTGATAATTTGATGTGCATATGTCTAATGATAATTTTTAACCGCCGAATGGCATTATTTTTTACTTTTTTCATTAGATCTCCGAAACCGCTAGACCTGCCTCCATGAAAATTTGATCAATTCTACATCTTGTCAGTACAAGTAAAATGTTTTTTGAATTATTCAAATCGGACGCTCCGTTCTCTTGAAAACGGAGGTACCGTTCTTGGCACTTTTTGCCCCGTATCTTCGGAACGGCTAGACCTGCCTTTGCCAAAAACTAATCAGCACGTCTCCTTATCAATACGAATCGAATGTTTTTTGAATTATTCAAATCGGTTGATCCGTGTTCCCGAAATCGTCGACGAAAATTTGTATCCGCACATACATACACACACATACATACATACATACATACATACACACACACACACACACACACACACACATACATCCATTTTTTCTAAGGTATGCCAAAATGTTCAGAAGGTTTTGAAACGTCGAGAAATGCAAAAATTTTCATTTTCGATTTTTTTGCGATTACTATAACTTACCCTACGGGAAGTTAATAATTTTCTAAAATTGTATTTTGGTTTGATGATGGCTAAATATTTTAATTGAAAAAAAAAACTGATGTTAATTTGATTTCTTCACAATAAATGGTTTAGCCATTTTGAATAATTACAACAAAATATTTTTTTAGAATTGTATTTTATATTCGATGTTGTAAATAGTGGGGCTACGATTTAAATTGGAGAAGTAGATGTTAATTTGATTTGTTCACAAAAAATGTTCTGGTGTGAAATATCAAACATGTCTAAATAAAGAACAACAATTTTAAACAATAATAATAATATATAAAATCTTGTCTTTAAATTGTATTTTATTAAGATTGATGGTTAAATTTTACATCTATATTATGTCTACATTCTTGTGGTTTTGGTTTTAATTTCTTTGATTGAGACTCTTTGGCTACTCTTTTGATTAAATTAGAGTGTGTTTGTGTAAGTGATAGACCTAATAATTAGCATAATAATTAATGTCGTTTTAGTACACGAGAATAAAACTTTCTTTTTTAAATAAATCATTTGATTGTATATAATTTTTACTAAAAATTATGCGTATCTAAAATAGTTTATAAATATATAAATAATAATGTACAATTACTAATGTACAATTGTTGTCATGTAGAGAAATATTTACATGCAACTGAAATATCGTTTTATGAAGCCCCAAAGGCATTCCCATAATTCTTCCAAAGACAAATTTTATAATTATAAGCATATTAATTCCATATATTTATTAGTTTAGGAAATACTATATATTTTTTATTTAATCGCATTAAATTTGAATAAACACTAAACAATAACTAACAAACCAATAATAAATATTATAGAATGCAAATCCATCTACAATTCACACGATACATATAACTGTACATCAACTAGAGAGTCTATAAATTTAATACGTATCTATCTATCCATAAAAATTTAAATACGCCATTAAACTCGGAGTCTTAATAAAGTAATCTCGTGCTTTTGAAGAACGCTCGTCTTCGCTCGGGTTTAACTATTTCAGCGATTCTCAAACTAGGGAAAAAACAAGGTGTATAAAAATATGTTTTCAAACTTTGCAATCAAACAAAAAAAGTTATCAAATAATTTTATTACTAAATATTGGAACATCATCATCAATCTGCGCTCATTGTGAACAGATTGTTGAATAAGCAAATTAAAAAATATATAGAGACTATTATTATTATTGTTTATTATATTCTTAAAATTAATACGTAAGGAACGTATTGTTAGAATTTTATACGTAACGAAGTAACAAGTTGTAAGTTTAATATTATACGAGAATCCATTTTTTTTTTTCAAATATTAAAATCTATTATTTACAGCCGAAACTGCCCGTTATACTTAAAATCTTATTTAGATCATTATTTTCAAGTAAAAACTAAGATCACTAATGCTCGATATCAAGCTGCCTGACGCGCGATTGGAATCAGGAAACTTGTTGGCAGACCAAAACTCTTGCCAGTGAGTCACGGCGAGTTCATAGAAAAACAATCGTTTGTTTGACGTTATATACAAAATACGTTACCAAAATTTGAATATTATATTCAATAAATTGACTATTTATTTCATTTTTTGAGTTTTGATCTAACGTAGAAGTTATAAAAAAGGGTAAACAATGTAGCCTTATGAACACATGCTTATATTTTATTTTTTTAAAACTAATTTCTAAACATCAGTAATTATCAAATACAAGCATATTATAAGAATTAATAAATATGCTATAATTTTTAATCTGATGAATAAGTAAATACCGAATAAAGATTGTAAATTAAGGATGTAAAAACACTTCGAATTTTATCTTAATTTATTTACACTTATGCTATGTATTTGTTAATGAAATATAAAAAAATGTAAAAATTTCAGTCTTAAATGTTGAGCATAACTGATTTATTTCATATGCTTGTATAATATTTCACCCGTACAATTAACTGTATACATGGTTCGTTCTATTAAACAACGTTTACGACTCAATAAATTTTATTATAATTTGAAATATTTTATTGCCAAGAAATAAAAAATATGATTTCGTTATTGATTGTTATTGTTAAACATGTGATAATGATCCATAAACCGGTGATCTGTGAGTAACGAGCACTTTATATCCTATAAAATTATTCACGTTTGACCGACAGAATGTCAATTGCGGAATTAAAAAGCAGAACAAGTATTGACATATGCTTACATCTTAGTATTATTATATTTGGAACAGCTGATAATAAACGTATGTAATACATGTTAATTTTACTTAATTGCTAAGCAGTTAATTAAAATATATTTTTAAATGTTTAAGAAAATATTAATTGATTAACAGGTTTAAATAAAATAAACAAATAACTTTTAATTCTTATATTTAAATTAATTGAATATAATTAATATTAATTAATACTTATATTTTTTTATGAAACATTAATGATAATATTTTTTCACGTACTTTTTGTTGACAATAAAATATTTATTTCATTATCAAATTCATTAGGCATAATACTCACATAAAATAATGTATATAGGTAAAACAAATTTAGATACTTGATTTAAAAATCAAATCGATTAAAAAGTTCAACCAAAACGTATTAAACGAATAACACAAAAAAAATACAATTCGTTAATTTTGTGATTGACGCCGAAGACGTATGAGGAAGTGAAATTCACAAAAATTTTAGTTTTGCCTAAAAATTAATTATTTTTTTATTTAATCTATCAGTAATAATGTAGTTAGTTCTTTTTAATACAATTACGTATCTATCCATATTTTTTTTTATTATTCTCGATGTGCGTTCAGAGACCACAAGGTTTGGACGTACAACCTGATATCAAGCAGTAATGATATTCGATCTCACTTAAAAAAAATGGTTCGAAATATGGTTCTAAGAGAAAGTGGCCTTTGATATGTCACAATATATCACATCTCAATTAGATGCAAAAACTATCACAAAAGAAAAAACAACCATTGGATAGTCCTTTATTGGATCTAGATAGTAGAAAATACATTAGAAAAGGAGAAGTTCAAAATATTAATATATAATTATTTTTATTTATTTCTGAATACGACTAACCAATTTGTCAACTTATTATATAACTTCTAATAAAACTAATTAATGAAACATATCCATTGCTCATGGACTTATTCTTGAAGTTTTCTAGATAATCAGTTTTCCTATTCTTCGAAACAATGTTTTTCTTTTTAACCAGCTTCGGTTTAGATCTAGATGTACGATATAGAATATTTAAAACTAACCTTGCTAGTCAGGAATAACGTGTATTTGTGACATTATCTCTAAAGCATATCTCTATCAATAGCATTTGAATAAAATATTTTTTCTAGGAATAAAAAACCAAGTACGAAGCTTAGTCACACACTGTAATGAGACCGAGATAATCTACCGGAAGGTTCTAATTTTGGAGTCAACAATTTACGGCATTGTAGAAGAAAAGGGAACTATATATAATATAATATATTCTATGTATCCCTATATATACTATATATATCCTATCATCCAATAGATTTATTTAACTTTGAAATGTGATTAACTTTACCGTGAAAAAATACTGATTGTTGCTATTACAATGGTTGCATATGGGAAAATGCATAAATAGTAATATAATAATTAATTTCTAATATTGCTATATTAATATAGTAATAGTAATATTTTGTATTAAATTATTATTCAATATCAATGCGTTTAATATTAAAATAAATGTTCGAAGAACTTAAATTTGATACTAAAATACTCATTTTGTAAATATTTGTTTAATATTTATTATCATTATTATATTTAGCTTGTGTAACATTGAATTAGAATAAAGAGTACAATAGCACGACTGTTCTTTGGAACAAGAAGATATAAATTAATGTTCACTTATTTTTATTGCATGAAATAAAACAAGATTTTGTATGCTACAAGAAAATTGGTAAGTTTAAAAATGATAAAATAAATTCTTGAGCCCAAAATAGTTATTGTTCGAAACTTGCTTATGCATAAATGCATATAAAACTAGCTGTAAGTGGAATTCTGTCTTAAGGCAATTAGGGCATCGTGCTTTAAGGCAAATTGCTGGAACTTCCCGTACCAAAATTATTATTTTTTTTTTAAAACGATTAACATTTTTGAAAAAAATTACTTTGAAAAAAAGATTTTTTGAGAAAACTATAAATTGGACAAAAAATTAGTTTTTTTTGAAAAAAAAAAAATTTTTAAAAAATTTTTTTTTTTAAAAAAATTTTTTTTTCTTTATTTTGACATATTGTGGAAGATCTGAACTTTTTTTTCAAAGCAATCGTACTGCTTTAACTACATAGGGACAAAATATAAAGCGCGTAAGCGCCGCGTCGCTGTCTAACGCATAAGCATTGGTACGGAACCGATAGGAATATTAACAAAATGTATACTTATTGTTAAAATCTCTATAAAATGTCTGATAATTTGATGTGCATATGTCTAATGATCATTTTTTGACCGCCAATGGCTCATTATTTTACTTTTTCCTCTATATCTCCGAAAACCGCTGGACCTACCTTCATGAAAGTTGTATCGATTCTTCATCTTGTCAATACAAATAAAATGTTTTGAATTATTAAAATCGGAACGCTCCGTTCTCTTAAAAACTGAGTTACCGTTTTCGGAACTTTTTTGCCCCGTATCTTCGGAACGGCTTGACCTGCCTTTGCCAAAAACTAATCAGCACGTCTCCTTATCAATACGGATCGAATGTTTTTTGAATTATTCAAATCGGTTAATCCGTGTTCCCGAAATCGTCGACGAAAATTTGTATCCGCACATACATACACACACATACATACATACATACACACACACACACATATACACACACACACACACACACACACACACATACATCCATTTTTTCTAAGGTATGCCAAAATGTTCAGAAACCTCTGAAACGTAAAGATATATAAAAATTTTCATTTTCGATTTTTTTGCGATTACTATAACTTGCCCTACGGGAAGTTAACAAATGAATATTATAATTTTTTAGAGCGTTGATAATCTATTACTATATTTTAATTTTTTAGAGCACTGACTACTAGAATCATTTTCATGCTAATTGCTACTTGAACAGTGTGTATAAAAAGTGGTTGCACTTTAGTATGTTTTCATCGATATCTCGACTAAATTAGAAGATGAAAAGTTGAAAACTAAAATATTTGGTTTTATCAAAATGACGTCTAAATCACTAATTTTTATCATCTTTTTTATTTTGTTTATTTTCAAATAGTACTTATACGAAAGCAACAAAACTGGAATACTTAACCAACTCATAAAAATCTACACGATCGATGGGCACCAAAACTGAAGCCAACTTATATTTGAAGTTTATTAGTTGTTTTCATTTTTATATTGCTTCGTAAACGCGCCGGTAGCAGTTTGCAATCCGAGCAATTTTCATCGGTCATGATAATAAGGAAATAATGAACTCAGTTTGAAAAATATCATAGTAAAACGTTGAGCTCGTTAGAAAATATCATAGAGCAGAATCAGAGCTGTACTAACCGTAAATAGAGAAAACAAATAGCAAAATAAAACATTATGTAATAATGAAATATATATTCTTATACTTTATGCCCTAAACACGACCATTTGCTTTAATTGTAATAATATCTAATTTTTTACTTAATGATAATGATTTAGTTAAAAAAACAATTAAAATAATCGCTGTCCACTTCAAAAACACCATTACAATATTATTTTTAATAAATAGTATCAAAAGTGACATTAGTAGTATTAACACTTCAGTACTGAAATAAAATCTTCATACGGTGAAAAACAAGTGGAGACTTTATTTGACTATACTCCAAAATCTGGTACAAAATTATAAGTGAGTTTGAAATTATCATATACCTACTAGCTTGAAATCAACATCGGTATAATTTATGTTCTCCAGGGAAGAATATTATGGAAATTTATTTAAGATACCTAAACACTGCAAAGATTTTTATCTATAAATTTTACTATCTTGATTTTTTTATATTTTATTTATGAGAATACTAATTGCGATAGACAAATCTAAAAACATATTTTAGAAAAAATCATGCTGATAACGAATTTGATAAAATTTATATACTTGAAGACAAAATATTATTCCCAGGATTCGTTCAATATTCAGAATTGTTTTCCGAATCATGGATTTGGCTACAAAGTTGCCTATGGATACTAGATTACTCCATTAATTAATCCGGTCCTGGATAGCCTGCTCGAAATTTAAATGCGCGTATGTTGACTATAAAATATGAACAGCGCCATATACAGTGTTATAAGAGGATTACGGTGTACGATATCTATACAATAAAGTACACAACAATCGTTTCACTGATTGCAGTCTTGTAGCTCTGGGTGACAACGTCCTCCTACCAATTCTTCCTATCGGACAATGCCGGTACTCTATCTGGACCATAAAATATTAAAACTCTCTCTTACGAATACGAATATATCCTACGAAACGTTTTAAATCACAACTACACGCCCGAATACCTTAGAGGTAGAGCTGGAAAGTGCAGACTTAGCACATCGCTATTGATATTGAAATGGATAAGTTATTTGAATTTTAAATTTAATTATCAGCTAACATACGAGGTTTGTTCAAAAAGTAAGGTAAGTATTTTGTGGACAACGTACATTCTTCTATCGATTTTTATAGCTGTCTCAGTAAACATGTACTCATAGTTCAAGTACATAATTCACAAGGAAAACCTCAGGTTTACTTTTCATGGATTGTGGTGAAATTTCGTATGTTGATAGAGGTAATGGTCAAAACAAACCCTTTAAAATATTATAAACCTAGGAGAAGTGGTTTTATTATAAAAATATTATAAAAAATTATATAAGAAAAAGTCAGTGTTTCAATCGGATTCAACAGATATTTCGATATTTTTATATTTTCAACCCTACTTGGCAGTATAAAATTATTATTCTACAGAAAAAGGCTGAAAGCTAGATCCCAAGAAAGTTAATGGGTCTATTCTGTGCTCTACCCTTTTTATTCATCATTTCGGTATTATCTCTAAGTTTACGCTTCGAATGCGAAATAAAATGAGACGTAGTAAAATAAATTGATAAACGGTACTTTAATAAAACAACAACCTCGATTCTAACTGTACTAAATAATTGTTGACTGTAATAATTATAGCAAAATCAATAAATATATTCATAGTAGAATAATATAGAAAAATGTGTATAAAAAAGGAGAGTGTAGTTAATCAGGATAGTATATTTGATTACTTTTTTTGTTCTTGTATTTATATAGGTAACCTAAATATATTTTAACAATTTCAAGTATACAGCATAATAACAACCATAAGGAATAGCTGTACATTGAAATTGAAAGTTGGAAACGCTGTTTTTTAAGTATACACCCCGGACTATTAATTACTTAATTCCATGAAGTTTATTGAATTTTTACTTAAATAATAAAACAAATGTGAAAAATAGTATGTCTATCAGAGATAGAAAAACATTTCGTCATAGTACGCCTTCAAATTACGAGACCTGATTTGACACAATAATATCACGTTCTTGAATGTCATTATTTCCTCGCGTAATACTGGTTCGAAAGAGTTAAATGTCAAATGGTAACTTTGAGTTATATCAAGCATCTACGAGATATAGATATACACATCCTTAATGAACTAAAATAAATCATTACATTATTCCGCTTTTTTTAATTTTAATAATTTAGAGCACAAACGTATCAGAAACTTAATATAACTGATAGAAATCAAATGTATGTTATAAAAATTTGAGAATTTTTTATTTCAAATTAAAAAACAGTTTTTTATTAAATTATATTGAAGTCAGCGAAAATTACACATAAAATACTTCTGAATAAATAAAAATAAATTTTAAATTGAGGATAATAATTTTAAGGCTTGGGTATTGCCTGTAAACAATGAGTTTTTTCAAACGTGGAACAATAATTATCTTTAAAATGCTTTCCGATTTTGCAAGACACGCTACATATGTAAATGTTCGCAGGGCTTAAAAATCCGCGGGTAAAAAGGTTCACCGCCAATATCTTAAAAACAAGTTAAAAATTTTCTTCAACAACAATATTTGAAAATAGAAGGAAAAAGATGTAATTAGTCATCGCTTTAAATCAAGCAACGTCGCTATCAGGAGATAAACGGCCATGTTTGAAAATCTAACAAAAGTATTTTCTTTCGTTGTTAGTTCTTTTTTTGCAAGATCTAAATATAATTTTTAAGTATACGTTATTCAAATGTTAATTTTAAGTTAGATTCAATGAATGTTTTTATATAACCTCTATAATAGCTTACACCTGGGTAAAATGAACTAAGTGAACCTTTATCCTGGCAAAAATGTATACAATAAAAAATAGTAAGTAAAGAAGTAAATTAAGTTAAAAAAAGCAATTTTACAAAAAATAAATTAGTTATTAAAATTATTAAATTATTAGTTACTCTGCTGATGAATATTTTTGACAAATTACCAGACCAAGATTATATGCAGTGTTATCCTTGTAAAAAATGTGCCCATAAAATTTATATTTTGCATGTTGAAAAATTGTAGTTTGTGTTTCGTAAAAAATCCTTTAAAATCAGCTATTAGATATGATTGCTTTCTGGTTGTCCCATTTTACCCAGCCTAGGGGTTAAAAGGGACAGATGATAAATTTTAGAAAAACAGTGAAAAAAAACATTGCCATAATTGACTGGGAACGTTATTGAACATAGTACGGAAGTTGTTTGTTTGATACTCGTTATATGTTATGATGTAGACTTCATGTAGTGCATTTGAATTAGACAGTATGATTACTTAGAATAAAATTGGACTTTTGTGCCCTGCTCTACCTTATATATTAGGGTGGTCCTTAATATGGACATTTTCGAATTTCCTTGCTCCAAGGGCTCAAATGGTTCCAAATTGATGAAAAACAATTCTCTGGAAGTTTTAGCTCTTAAAATTGTCTTTTAGGATAAAGCGCAATTGAATCAAAGTTTTGTATCAAAATAGCATGAAAAATTTTCAAAAATTATGTAGAGTGTCGAATTTTCAATAAAAATTGACACGAATTTTCACTTTTAATTCAGTTGTCGCTAAGTTATACCTTTCAATTTTCAAAATTTTTTCCATGGTATTTCCATACGAAGTGTGATTGAATTGGACACTATCTAAAAGTTAATATGAGCTAAAACTTTGAAAGAATTCTTTTTTATAATAAATATGTATTTAGTATATAAAAAGTTAAAATTTAGCAATAAAACAAGAACAATAAAACAATCGAGTAAAAATTATTTATAAAAAGTATTAAAAACAGTGAGTCTGTGATAAAAAAAAAATTATTAGTCAATTATCCCACAATACAAACGTCTATTATACAAAGAGAAGCGTCGTACGCCCCGCTCTTTGGGTACCCGAGCGAAGGTGTTCTCCGCCGCGGTGATTCTCCGTACGTTTTCCTGGTCACAATCATTCCAGATCATTTTATTGATCGTAAAAATCAAAATGATAGCGTGTTTACGTTACGGCTTAAGTTATGAGTGCGTTTTATTCCGCCGCACTTATATTACAGCTTACTGCGGATGTCTAGGAAAAGGAGCGTTTATTGACCGGTTTTCTTTCAGATATTTAGATATTTTCACTTTTTATGCTTATTTAAATGTTTTTTGCATATTAACATTTATAAACATTTTATGAAAGATCGTTCGCGGAATTAGATAATTATTTGTAGTACAAATTATTTTCGTTCACTAAAGATTAGTTAGTTTCAGTTTGAAACCTTTTTTTGCATTATGTGGGATATGATACAATATTTTCAAATTACAAGATATTTAGGACATATAGCGAATATGCCAGTATAATATATATAGCTGTAAGTGGCTTTTTACCTAAAGAAACAACATTTTACATCGATTCTGACGACAAAAACTGTGCACACAGTTCAATGAGAGCACCAAAGTTAACAATTTAAATTAATTTATAAAGTGGTATGTAAATTTTTCCAGAATTTATGAAATCTTAGTCGATTCGCTGAGTATGCCAAAATATAATTCGTAAACGAATTTTTTAATTTCTAAATGTGCTAATTCAATTTAAATAAACCATGGGTAACCCATTTTTGCCGGGTTAACTAGTATATGTATATATTTCTGTGTATATTCAGTTTTATTATTATTTAAATAATGAATTTTGTGTTATAGTTAAAAATAGAGAAATAAATCATTATCAAACCATTAAAATTGCATAAAAATATTTAAATCTTTGTAAGTAAAACACCAAAATTACAAAAATATTCCAACAACGCAGCATAGATATATCTATTTATATTATGTTTTTCAAATCGTTAATACATGCATCCGTAATGTATATTTCACGAACGCCTCCGCGTTTCCATATATCAATTCTAATAATACACTATTCAAATCAGCAGGTTAGTCTGCAATAAATTACATATATTATTCTATACTGGAATTTCTTTGACATTCGATTCAATTGAGTGATTGATGAAGTTGATGGCATTCCGAGGAAATATGGCGAAATTAACAATTCTAAAAATTATAATATTGATGCGTATTGTGATTTTACCTGTAACATTTATTGCTAATGCCCTTGAGAACTTGTAATGCACGGAAAAATATTCTGTAATTACAGTATTGTGTTTAAAATCATTTGGCAACTTTTGCTATCAAAATTTGGTTCATCAAAAAATATAAATTAATAAATTAAAATGAAGAAAAAAGATGCGATTAAACTGTAATCGAAATCTCAACAGCTACAATTTTTAAATATCACGCATAATTTGGTTAGTAATTATAATATAATTAAATTAAAAGCATATTGGTAAAAAGTAATTTGATGCAATTTTTCCACAGATTTGTATTAATTGAATGTTTAAAAAGGTTATTTGCAAACGTAATAGTTTTGTTGTTTAACAAAAGTACCTATTGCGTATAAAGTCAATAACGATGAAGCATATTATAGATAATGAGTTAATTTTTAATATTTAGATATTTTAAATAATATTTTTTAACGAAAATCTCGGTACTCAAACATTATCCGTGAACCGTGAACAGGTACAAAAAACAGGATGAGACAGTGCAGGTATAAAAAACAGAAAATTATCCTAGCAAGAAAATTGCTAGATCAAATTTGTAACAGAAGAATTAAAAAAAAAATAATAATAAAAAAAGTCTCAATCTATTATAAGAGTAGTAAGAAGTAAAATATTTAACTTTTTGTTTTCCGGTTTTGTATTATAATTGCTATAAAGAGCTGCAGAACTGTAGTTTTATATATTTTTATATATAGATAAATTATGAAGCAAATAAAAATAATAACTAGCTGTAAGTGGAATTCTGTCTTAAGGCAATTAGGGCATCGTGCCTTAAGGCAAATTGCTGGAACTTCCCGTACCAAAAATTATTATTTTTTGTAAAAACGATTAACATTTTTGAAAAAAATTTACTTCGAAAAAATAAGATTTTTGAGAAACTATAAATTGGACAAAAATTACTTTTTTTTGAAAAAAATTTTTTTAAAAAATTTTTTTTTAGAAAAAATTTTTTTAAAAAAATTTTTTTTTGAAAAAAAAAATGTTTTCTTCATTTTGACATATTTTGGAAAATCTGAACTTGTTTTTCAAAGCAATCGTACTGCTTTAACTGCATAGATACAAAATATAAAGCGCGTAAGCGCGGCGTCGCTGTCTAGCGGGTAAACATTGATACGGAACCCATAGAAAAATAAACAAAATTTATACTTATTGTTAAAATCTCTATAAAATATCTGAAAATTCGATGTGCATATGTCTAATGATCATTTTTGACCGCCAAATGGCATTTTTTTTTACTTTTTTCCTTAGATCTCCGAAACCGCTAGACCTGCCTTTATGAAAATTTGATCAATTCTTTATCTTGTCAATACAAGTAAAATGTTTTTTGAATTATTAAAATCGGACGCTCCGTTCTCTTAGAAACTGAGTTACCGTTTTCGGCACTTTTTGCCCCGTATCTCCGGAACGGCTAGACCTGCCTTCGCCAAAACTAATCAGCACGTCTCCTTATCAATACGAATCGAATGTTTTTTGAATTATTCAAATCGGTTGATCCGTGTTCCCGAAATCGTCGACGAAAATTTGTATCCGCGCATACATACACACACGTACATACATACACACACACATACACACACACATACACACACACATACACACACACATACACACACACACACACACACACATACATCCATTTTTTCTAAGGTATGCCAAAATGTTCAGAAACCTCTGAAACGTAAAGATATATAAAAATTTTCATTTTCGATTTTTTTGCGATTACTATAACTTACCCTACGGGAAGTTAATAAAATTGATATTGTTTAGCTCAATTTCTTAACAACGCGTTTCCTATGTTCATATTTTGATAATATAAAAAATACTTCTAGATATGTATGACTATAGTTGCTGATGTTTCTATAAAACAGGTGCAAATATTAAAATAAAATATCTATGAAAAAATGTATTAAACAAAACAAAATTATTTATGTATAAATGCTAATTTCTATAATGGTAAATTCTGAAATATAATATTGAATAATATTTGAACTAAATATGCTCCAGATTTTTGGCGTCTTTCAAAATACTTGTCCACGATCTTACAAAATTGTATCAATTGCTTTTTCCCGATTCGAAATATTAAGATCACGTATTTTGCAAGGCTAATTATAAAACCATGCAAAAAACAACAGCTGATTTGCCAAATTATTAATGAATATTAAAACGCAACCGTCACAACTCTAAAACCGGATCGGACCCCGCAACAATGTCTCTAATATGTCTCGTGCACATTTGATAAACTTTATTGCATATGTTAATTCATTCTTATAATAATCATATGCAATTAGATAATATTTATAGGTTCACCATTTACAAAATCGAGCAGCGAATTTTGCCAACATCAGATAAGTTAATGTGCACATGAATGTTTACTCTTTAATTCAAGAAGCAGCATATGCTGGGCATATAAATATAAATACACATGACATACTAACTATATGCACTTGTAAATATAATTAGCAATTATAGTTATAATTATACATACATACATACACACATATATATATACATATTATATTAATAAATAAATATATAATTAATTATTTATATTCTATCTCGTTGAAATTATTTAACGACATATAAATTTGATTCGTATTTTACTTCATATCGTTATTTTAACGCACTCAATTATCGAACTTATTTTTTTTATTTCTATATGATTACAATCTGTCTGGTAAGGAATTCAGTAATTATGGTGAAAAATGTAGAAACAAATTATTTTAAAAATGCAAACTAGTGGTAGTGAAAAATCAATAATTATTAAACTCATAATCAAATGATATTTGAAGTATATTGATTTTTTTGCATTATTAATGATAATCGAAAATTGCTCTAAAACACTTTTAGAATTTTAAATATTTTTTTTAATTGATATTTAATAATTGGTTTTGCATTTGCAAATATTTTGTTAGAATACACATTTCATAAAAAAATGTATTATATTTATAAAAATTATAAAATGTATGCATATTTCAAATTTAGAATTAAATCAATAAAATCAAAAATTAAATTATTGTATTAAAGAAATTTAATCTCTTGAAGTTCAGAGTTCCCCATTTGATCCTTTTTAAATAAAATAAACAATTTAAAAAGAAAAAAAGAATTAGAGTCACGAATTACTATCGGGTCTAAGAAATTAATTAGATAATTTACATACATTCTCAAAATTACCGTTTTTTTTTGAAAGTATTGTAAATAAACAAAATAAAAATTATATGTGGAAGTAGAGAAATATATATATGTTATAGAAAGTTGAAGATATAGAGATAGAAGGTTAAAACAACGAAAATTAGCAATGAAATATAAAAATAGTAGGTACTAATAAAAAAGAGCTAATGAATAAAAACAAATAATAAAACTTGAAATATTTATAAGAACTTCAAATCAATTATTCCAAAGAAAACTCAGACTTGCTCATGTTACAGCTAAAAATTCACAATAATTATAACAATTATTTATCAAAATATTTAAGAAAAACATATAAAATAAGTAAAAGAATAATTAATAATTTCAATTTAATTTTTTTGTTCATACAAAAATAATGCTATATTACTAGATATTTTAGAAAATCGTTGTAAGATTCGACAATAGCAGAAGTTAAGCGGCCATTTGCCGTCGGCAACTTGCGATGTTAGTTCGACTCCGCCTAAAGGCGACGGGTTCTAACAAAACATGGCCGAATTCGAATTTAGAAATATCGGTAAAAACTTTTATGTGATTTGACATAGATAAAAAAATAGTTTTGTATTGTATAAACTAAAAATTACAGACAAATTTTTGATGTTATACATGAAGCGCATTGAGATAATGAATATTTACTGCGAAAGATACAACACTTTCAAACATTCAAAACGATAATAAAAGCGATAAAATGTAAAAGAAATTATTTATTAATGATTGAAGTAGAAAAAATAGTGGGTACTTCTACTACTATTATCATTTAATTATCATATGTGATTTAACTATATTCTCTTTAAATTCATTACATGTCGACTAAGGATAGTTGTAAAATTATATGGTGAAATAAAAATTTTTTTTAGGTCAAATATGCGTCTATATTTCAGTATATAATGTAAAATTGTATAGTGTTAACTGAATTATTAAAAATTACTTTTATATAAGAATATAATAGTTTTGAATAATTTTTAAAATAATGATCACTTAAATGTTGTGTAAACTAAGTTCAAGTTGTCTAAACACAATTAGTTTCAAATAAGTATTTTTTCAATCAGATACTTGTATGATAAGATTTTTTTTTATAATATTTAAATAAAGTATAAATTTAATTTAAAATATATACTATATATATATATATATATATATATATATATATTATATATATAATGATAATATTGCATATAAATTATATAATAAAATCATTTACAAATTACACGTCATTATTATTACATACGTATAGGTATGTTTATTTTGCGTATAAATACAGAAGCTCGGGTACATTAAACCTGACTATCGATGATTCTAATTTTCTTCTGTTTATATCGTAAATGGATTTGTTTATAATTAGAATAAGGATAATGTTCAATCATTTATTTAGAGTACATTTCAAATAAATAAACACAAGCGTGCTAGCGATTTGTTTACTCGTAAACCGTCATGAATGAAAGTAATAATAATTAGGAGTAGTGATATATTTTACATCCGACTGTCATTGTCAAAGCACATTTTTAAAACATAAAAGAAATATTAGTATAAGCAAGACAAATTGGTGGAACTAAATGTAATGTAAGTTGAAAGTTTAAAAATTTTGAAAACTCAGAATTTTTGTAATATTTTTAATAATTTTGACATTTCATAATCATTATTGACCGCCAAATAGCATTGTTTAATTTTTTTTTAGATCTCCGAAACCGCTGGACATGAATACCTCAAAAAATTAATCACTTTTTGATTCCGTCAATGAAGTGCAATGTGTTTCGAATCAATTGAATTGCTATTTTTTGCAGTTTTTGCCATAGGCTAAAAATTGTTTCCGCTCATACATACGCGCGCACACATCCAGATTTTCTAAGGAATGCCAAAATGTTAAAATAAACGTAATTTTCATTTTCGATTTTTTTGCGATTACTTTACCATACTCTTACCGCAGCTAAAAAAATATATTTTTTTATTCATATTATATAAATTGTTAAAAATGTACGAATTAATTAAACAAAATGTGTGCAACGTTAAATATTATGAGATTTAAAATGAAAATGGTAATGCATGTAGCTAAAAAATATTAAAAATTAAAACATTTTTTTTAACAAAAAAGTGTTTATATAATCATTATAACGTAAAGAAATTTCATCGTATGTATTCAATTGGACACAAAATATCGGTTCGCCTTCTCGTCCATCAACAATCAATTGTAATAATATATATTATCATATAGCTTGTATATTGATACCTCGATTATAAATTGTTTTTGATTTGCCTAGTGTATATAGAGAGATACATCTTTCCTCGCAAAAACATACAACTCTCGTTACTTTTACTTTATTACCTCATAAAAGCATAAAAAGTCTATATATTTGGTTTCGAATACGCTTTTTTTAGGAGTCGGTGAGACGAATACAGACCGATTGAAATTATGAGTAATAAAATGTGACGGGAGTACTGTAAATACGACAGCCAAGTACAAAATTATTTTACGATATTACATTTACAATTACCTGGCCGGATCGGAGCGTGCGTTCGGCGCGAATGAGTAAATGGAGGCGCTCGCTCTATTATCGATTCAGTAAAATACTGAGTAGGAATCATGATGAATGTTTCTATCGATATACTTAGATGAGAGATCGGTCAGAATTGCCGGTAAGTGAATTTTGTATCCGTTTGATTACTAGGTATGTGCTGCTTAATGCGCATATTAACGCTGGCAAATGCATGAGTATTGCATTCGGAGAAGATCGACTCTGATGTGCGGTTTTTGTAATAAATCTGCGTTTGTTTGCAATTGAAAAAAATATGGATTGATCAGATGAGTATAATTTTGAATGTAAGAACGATGATTGAATGAATCATAAAAATATACAACAAAAACAATTTGTGAGTTCTTTGCGGTTATGAGGAATTAGTTACTAAACTCATGCTCTTTAACGATTATCTATGACAATATTGGAATTTTAAAACGAAATGAGTACATTTTTGGAGAAATGATAATTTATATGGAACCATATAATCTAGGTTATATTAAGATAACTTATATGGGGAGGTAGAGCGGGGTAAAAAGTACACCATCGATATTTCAAAAACAAGTAAAGTTGAGATTTTTTTTTAACAACTATATTTGAAAAAATAGAGAAAGATGTATAACCTGCCAACGCCTTGATTCTTACAACACAAGGCAATGTTTTAAAACAAATGTACTTTCTTTCGTTGTTTGTTTTTTGGTTGTGAACACTGTTGTTTAGTTCACGAAAACCTAATGATTTTAAAGTGTATATTATGTAATTGTTTTATAATATGTATTGTTAATTTTAAGTTAGATTCAACAGATTTTATTATATAATCACAGTATATGTTGTAAAAAAGCCACAACTGAATCTTTACCCGGGCAAAGGTATAAACAATAAAAATAGTAAATAAGAAAGTAAATTATGTTAGAAGAAATTTTACAAGAGATAATTTTTTTTTTTATTTATTTGGCCTTCGACCGTTAGGTCATTTGGCAGCTATTACATATAAGAGATAAATTAAATGAAGTTATTTCAACTCTGCTAAGGTATATAACCTTTCTAATTTTTCTGGCGAAATATGAAAGATTATATACAGTGTTTTCTAAACAAAAAAAATAACCTTTATGGGTTTAATTTTAATTTTAAGGCTGAGATAGGTATATATAAAATGTCCGTAAATTTTGTTTTATTTTAATGTTAATTTTCACCAATAATATTCATACAACTTTAATTATCATTTAGTTCAAATGCGTATAGTCTAAATAAAACGTTTTGAATGCAGGCTTATCAAATAGTTACATTGGTTTTCAAGTGCATAATATTTAGCGGCAGAGATAACAGTATAATTAGAAAAGGCTATATTAATTTGTATATGCATTCGTAAACTATAAAATTTATAATTATTATAATCATATTTTTTTGCATTTGTTGATTGAAAGCATTGAGGATTGTCCGTAAAGTTTTGTTCAAGTTTTGTCATGGCGTTGATGGATTTATATGCTTTATTTGTTTTTGCATTAAATTTGATTTATTAAAAACGAGTTGAAAATTCTAGTTAGTTTTTTGTTGAAAATTGTTTTTTTTTCATCCCAAATAAAATTTTCTGAATTCAAACAAAGTTTTCGATTTAGCGACAATGATTTAGTTCATCCATACATAGCATTGGTAAATTTATGGCACGTTATTCAAATAATTCAGCCGACACGCGTACTCTCATGATTAGAAACGATAAATTTGTACAAGTGTTTGCAAATGAACACAGAATACCGGAGCTCGTGAGATCTGTGTAGTAATCGTCGAACGAATTTTATTCGTTGGGATTCGCGGGAGAAGTGTTTTCTGAGGGGTTTTCGAGAATTTTATAAGATCATTTAATTACAGCAATTCATTACGACGAATGAACGCGAGAAATTGCGTAGACAGACAAGTGCGTAAAAAAATCCAACAAGTAGAAAATTATAATAAATGAAGACGAGATCTTTGTTGTGTGTTTCGCACAGATTCGGCTTTGTTTTGATTATACAGACACAGATAAAAATGAATGAGAATTTAAATAAATTGGTTAATACAGTAAGAACGTTGAATGTAAATAGCCTTGCGGACCGGTAGCCAATTAAACTAACACTGGTCCTAGATTCGATCCAAAGCTCAGCCAAGCTCGGTATCACGCAGTATGTTATCAAACATTCACTTTAGGTTGTAGATCTCAAATATAATTTTTTAAGTGAAAATCTTTTTTCGTGGGCATTGCTGCATTATAGATAAGTTAACACTAAACATATACATATAAAATTTGAAAAAAGTTACTAAAATTAGCTAATATACTAAGGATTTTCATGCCCGTAAATTCGATTCGACCGTATTTTCTGGTAAAAATCATACTGATAGTTGGACAACTATTAAAAAAGTGCAGGGTAGAGCAAGGCGCATAAAAAGTTCATAAACACTTAACGATGCTATTTTGAAGTAGAAGGCAAAAGATGTATAATCAGCCATCACCTAATTTTTACGACGTCGCTATCAAAAGATAAACGGCCATGTTTTAATAGTTATAACAAAAGTATATTTTTATTTGTTGGTAGAGTTATTGTTTTTGAGCTCTTTTATATAGTTTATGATACTTCAATAGAATTTTTAAGTATACATTATATATTTGTTTTATAAGATGTATTGTAACCTCTAACAAAGCTTACATGTGGGTGGGATAAAAAAACGCCAATTGAATCTTTACCCTGGCAAAGGTGTAAAGATTAAGAATATAGTAAAAAACAGTAAATTACGTTAAAAAAAAGCAATTTACAAGAAATAAATTAAAGTAGTTATTCCAATTCTGCTTATGAATGTTTCAGACGAAATACCAGATCAAGATCATATACAGTGTTATCTCTGTAAAAAATGTACCCATAAAATTTTGCATTGGTCGACTAATGTAGCTATCATTTCGTTAAAATCCCTTCAAAATTAGACTTTTTGAAAAAATAAAATAAGACATTTGATCTGTTTGTCTCCTGGCTGTCCCTTTTACTCTGCCTATAGGGTGAAAAGGACAGATGAAAAATTTAAGAAAAATAGTAAAAAATAATACTTTTATAATTAGAAATTAACTGGAATTTTTACTGAACCTAATTCAATAGGGTTTAATACGTGTTATATGTTGTGATGTAGTTCCTTTGGTTTGGACAGTTAGTACTGATAGTTAAATTGGACATACCCTATATGCTCATGTGTTATTACATTTCTTGTATATATCCATGATTATTTTCAAACGCGGTTCATGTAAGTTACATTGTTGATTTTAATGATCAAAAATAAATGTGAAAATTGCTAAATTAAAATTTCTCATATTTTGGACATCACAACTTGCATCTGAATTGTAATTTATTACAAATAAAGTAAATTTGATCAAATCAAACTTTTTTACTAGTA
>NW_020537812.1:0-16727 GCF_003426905.1 Ctenocephalides felis
AAATTTTTATTATAAATCCTAATTTTTCACCAGGCTTTGGAAGGGCAACTGCCGATTACTGATTGTCGACGCAAATTAAACGCTCAGTTTCAGCTTCAACGAAAGCAAGAAGAATTGCAGCAGACCATTCAGCAGCAGCAGGAGGAGCTGAGGAGAGTTTCAGAACAATTAGCAGCTGTTATTATGGGTTTATAACGCCTCAAACTGAGGTAAGAAAACTGATGATTGACTACAAAAAAAAAAAAACATATAAATTTTAATTTGAAATCCTAATTTTGATCATGTTTGAACACAATAATTTTAATTTAAAAAATATTAAAATATGGCAGATGATTTAATTTAATATTATATTGTCTGATATCTGTATATATCAAATTATTTTCTTATTTAATTTTATTTTCTCCATCAGTATAATTCTAGTATGCAATACCATACACGATGGCTGGAACTGTAAGCAGTACCACGAATTGTTTTCCATCCACTGACCAATATTTACAACAAATTCTTCCTCAAGATGTTTGTCTTTGGATCAGGAGCAATATCAACCCTTCCTTATGATGAACAATATACAGGTGATATTGGTGAAATGGGTTATTTTGTTTACCAAGATCAAGCATCAATGGGAGATATGTGTTCGTATCAGATGTCTACTCAATTATTGTTTTGATGAAAGTTTAACAGGTGGGCAAGGACACCAATAAGTGAGTGAAATCTTGTTTTATAGTTTAGTTATTTGTAACAAAAATATCTGATTTATTCTCTAAGTATTGACATTTTGTGCCATATCATCGAAGTTTCTGCTGTGTAATTTAGGGACCAGACAATTCCAATTGTAAAATGTCACAAAATTTATGGATATATGTAATTTATTTATTATGTCCATATAAATGTTAAGATTTTATATATAAGATTATTACAAATAACTAAGAGGAGAGCTTATAATATATTGTGTATGTAGGCATTACGTATTTTTGAAATAGAAAAGAATCTGTACAACCACAGAGTCTTTTCTTTTACATTTTTTTTCAGCGCGTTTGCTAATATCTGAATTTCAGATTTATATTTGTGACCAGATTTTCTATCTGGTGTTTTGAATCCAAGATTTTGATACTTTGTGTGTAAGCATTAGCGCACTCCGAATGGTCTCGGTATTGTTTCAGCATATTCTCTGAAAAAATAACATATTATTGAAATGTATTTTGAGTATATTTAATCATACATACATCATTAGTTCTATCGATGCTTCAAAACTTTCAGCACCATAGTAGACGGGTTGATATTCTGTGCTGGGGTATTTTTGTTCTGCTGTTTTTATTGGCTCGAATGGTATGAGTTCTGGTTTATCAGAAAGACTGTGCATAAGTTCTTCATATGATGATAAAAGTCCTGCATCATAGGCTTTTCTCCGGGTTACTTTAATCTAAATACTGAAAAGGATAACAATTTGAATTCTAATTTTTAATCAAGGTTACTGAATAAATTATTTTTAAATGTTAGAACAATTTATTTTTAATATTTGAAATGTGTGCTCTTTGTTTTGTAACAAGGTTCTATTGTCCCAAGTGAATAGATCTATTCGAGACTTGATCAATTCGAATATCTCCACAAATTCTAATCGTCACCTAAATAATCATAATTTAATTATAAAAACCTGTTGTTGTATTGTAGACAAGAGTTATAAACAATATACTAATCAGTATTTGTATTAGAGATTAATTTATTTATATATTTGCTCTTTTGACAGAGAAGATCGACACGAGTTTATGGTGTTTCTGCAATTGGAAGAATTTTTTTATTATTATTTTTGGTATTTATCATAGCAACCTAAATATTAATATAAGCTTGGGAAAAATAATGGTGCGGCTTGAGAATTTGTGAAGATATTAGAATTACTCAAGTCCTGAATAGATCTATTCACTCAGGACAACTTAACCTTGTTACAAAGTTGACAAAGAACCCACATGAACACATTATATTCTAGCCATTAATAATAATTTACGCAAAACAGAAACAAAAATAAGTTGAAGTTTTTTGCAGATCTTGATGTGACAGCTAATTCGGATTGTTAACTTGTTTTAGAATGAACTTTTGCACTATTGCTATTTTTGACTCATAATTATTGTAGATTGAGATTACAGGCTTATAATTTAAAAGCTAAATCATTAGCTGTAGAGACTTGTGGTCCAGGCGAAAAGTCAGTTCATCTGTCTGCGAGAACTGAAAGAGAAAAAAGAATTTGGGTTTATATATACATCGTGGTGATAATTTTATAATAATTATATGTTCACAACACAATAAGCTAACGATTTATTTTTATTTAATGTTTATAATATTGTTGTGCACCCCTGGGCTAACAACAATTTATGTTGTGGATCCGTTGCCAACAATTATGTTGCCTCACACGAACGATGTCAACAATTAAAATTAGGTCCTTCTGCTGTTTATCATAAACTTTACCACTGTGAAATATTTAATTAAACATCTGAAGACATTTATAATTTTATTTAATTCATTACTTGGTTACACTTATTACACAATTGATATTTTGAATAAGAGTGATGTGAACTGTTTGGCTTCTAGTCAACAAATAAGCACTGACTTTGTTCTCTTCAGGCTTTTATAATCTCTGATGGTGACGCAATTATCCTTCCAGAAAATACGTTAAAATGACTCACTCCTGTTTACTTTAGACGTAGTTTTGTGGTTTGTCATCGAAGAAAACCGTACAGGCCTGCATACAATGTTGCTTATCTCTAATACAATCTATGAGCTGTGAGTCAGCAACGTAATGCGTCTTTCATATTGACTGTTACATCGAATTTATAATATTATTTATAACTATTGTAAAGGGGAATACCACAACAATATATATATATATATATATATATATATATATCTATATAAACATATATATATATATATATAGATATATATAAACAATCAGATAACCCCACAAATATCAGATAACCACTCATTCAATTGGGGGCACTGGCAGCCCCAATTTAACTTGTGCGATATTGTTATATCTACTCCGTAGAGCCAGAAGTCTATGGTAAGTTCAATACCTGTGAAGACAAATTTGTGTGTATATATTCATCCATGTGATAATTTATAATAATTATATGTTGATGATAAGCTGATGATTCATTTCATATTTTGCATAAGAATGTATTTATATATAAAAAACAACTGCACATAACCTCACAAATAGATGTCCATGCTCATGAAGAATAAACTGATCTCTCGTTTAATTGTAATCGGTGTAGCAGCTAATTATGTACCCTTTCACTTGTATTAATTGAATCTTTGCATTATTGCTATTTTTAACTCAGATACTGTAGGTCCAGCTAGCCTTGATGAAAGTTTTATAAATTAGAAGTTCATTTGCTGTATAGACTTGCTTTCGAGCCAATAGGCCAGTACAACTGTCTGCGAGAACTGAAATTGATATTATACTGGGAAATTTGTGGTGATAATTTATAATAATTATATATTCATAACACTATAAGCTGACGATTTACTTCATATTTTGCATAGAAATGTTATATATATACATAAAACAAACAACCAGATAACCTCACAACTAAATGTCAATGTGCAAGTTTAGCAACAAATTGATGTGTTTTAATATTTTCTACATTAATTTTCACGTGAAAATATTAATTTTGTTTATCTTTAGACTTTATGTACGTGTGAGTACAGAAATTTGCGTTTATAATGATTGTTGTTTTGACGTTTGTGCCGTTTTGAGGTTAGAAATAAATTTTGAGTACAACAAAGTAAAAACGCTTATTTTTTGATAGTTTATTAGTAAAATATGACTACCAAATCATGCAATAATATTTTATTAACATAAAATTTCTATTTTATCCCCTATTACATCCTTTATTACTCGTCGATGTAATTTTCAACTACAGAACAAATAGTGCTTACCCAATTACGTTTTCACTTGTTTTTAGGATATTTAGCGTGACAAACATAGTTTTTTGCCAATTTAGTTTGATTTAAATCGAAATTTCAAGCTGGAATTGCGTTTTTCTTCTAGAGATCTTTACAGCGGAATCCGCAGGTATAAAAGGCCGGCACTAGTTGTCATGAGCTCAGTAGTGCGTCAGATTTCGAACAGTGAACAGTAAAGTGAGGTTAAGTGAAAAAAGTGAATAGTGAATAAGTACTTATAAAGTGTGTTATCGTGTGCAATTTGTATGTAAAAGGTATGCGATTCTTATTTTTATACTCTTGCACAATTATTATACTTTACTAGCTAAGCCAAATGTTAATTTTCTAAGTAAGGTAAATTCTAAACAATTTCTAGATATTCAAAAATATTAATACTTTTAGTGTATAAGGATTAAGTGTTGTTTGAATGCTATATACAATGAGGTATTATAAAAACAATAAACCCCATTGGTTTGTCTATATTTTGTCGATACAATCAAACTGAAAGTTCTATACACTTTCTACAGAAAACATAATGGTATAATCCAATCCAAGTCTTTTTTGGTCTTTCGACTTATTGATTAGGTTTCAAGTTTTTCAGATTCTTTTTGGTTTCTGAATTTTGTGTATAATTGTAAATAATACTACTGAGCTTATACAAAATTTTTAAATTTCTGCGAGGATAGATAGAAATGAATTAAGTATTTCTTCTTTGATCTGCTTTTTAAAAATTTTCAAGTAACATTTGATGAATTGAAGTAAAGTTTAATAAAAAGTATTATGGATTAATCATAAGAATCAAGGTTATAGCCGGTTGTACATCTTTTTCCCTCTACTTTCAACACACAAACAATTTAAAACAGAAACAAAGTTTTATTAGGCAAAGAGTAACTATGTTTATTGTTATTACTGAATTCATTTAGATACTCTAAACCAGGTTATTTATAAAATGTAACGTATAAGAATTATTTGTTAAATTTTTAAAGTTCTAATTTTTTATTATACTCTCTCAAATTCGAAATCTTTCAAAACGACATCAATTAAAATCGCTTTGCAAATTGCAAAATAATTATTGTTATGCAATTCTGTGCAAATATTAATTTCCAAAAAATTAATGTGCAAAAGTATTAATAGTTTTAATATTTGCTTTGTGCAAAATTTATCCTTTCACCAAGTCGATTGCGAATAACGAATAAAATTATTTTGTTGGTCATTATGAAAGAAAACGTGTTTTAGGAATTTAAACTCGGAAAATATAAATATACTAGCTGACCCGGCAAACGTTGTATTGCTAATATTCTAAATAAACAATTTCTAGAGAATCAAAAATGTTAATACTTTTAGTGTATAAGGATTAAGTGTTGTTTGAATGCTATATACAATGAGGTATTATAAAAACAATAAACCCGATTAGTTTGTCCATATATTATTGTTAATACAATCAAACTGGCTTTGGTCTATATTTAAAAAATTTTATACAGTTTTTATAGAAAACGTGGTATATCCAATCCAAGTCTTTTTTGGTCTCTCGACTTATTGATTACGTTTCAAGTTTTTCACATTTTTTTTGGATTCTGGATTTTGTGTATAATTATTAATACAAAATTAATGATTTCATACAAATATCGACACGTTAGTTGCTAATTTAATTAAAATTTCTTATTTAAAGTACTCGACTTTACCTAAAATATTAATTCTTGGATCTTGTTCTCTTGAATGTAAATATATACACTTTTCCAACTTTATTATAATTTTTGATACAAGTCCATCAAAAATTTGAAATTTAAACCATTCATTTGTAACTTCTAGGGTGTTAAATTAAATTAAAAGTAAATAAGAAGAATGGAATCATCTATTTCATTTTATACAAAAATCGACATATTCAGTTTTGAATTTGTTAGTAATTATATTACACATTTTTAGAAAAGGGAAATTTTATTTAAAAACGTGATAAAATAATATTAAGTAAATATTTACCATTTTCTTATAATTATAATATTATTACTATTTTTTTATACGTTGATGTAGAGATGTTTAATATGTTCTTAAATTTTTTTTGCTTTGAACATTTTTATATCTTGCACCAAATTGCAATTTTTTTTCTTTGGATATTTTAATTAACAAATTTTAATTTGTTCTAAAAATGAAATAATGTTAATACATTAGTAATAATGAAAAAAGTGGCAACGTGAAAAACATTATTCTAATATTTTGGCTTTAGTAATTTAACACAAATTTTATAAGAAATATTTGATTTATTTAATTAATTATTTGTTTGATATGAAATGTTCCAAACATTTTAAAATCAATAGTATTATGAGTACAATTATTATCACTAATTCTATTTTTATTATTAATGCCTTAAAAACGATTATATTTTCTTACTACTTACTATTCTAATTATATAACCCAGATTGTTCTTTTTAATTAATCAAGTTTACAATTTTTGTTATATTTTTTTGAAATTTTTAAAAATTATGTTATCATATTTAAAATATTTGAATATTCTGAACAGAACACAATTTGAAAAAAAAAATCTCAAAAATCTGCATAATGATAAAAAAAAAAAAACAAAACACTATTTGTTTTAACTTAGTTCAGTATCTGAGAAAGTTAATCAATTTTTGATATTTTTTCAACAAAAATCATATTTTATTTATATGATATTTCTTCTAGTTGAAACAATAGTATTTTTTTATATAGTAATGATATATATTTGAAATTTAATCACAATTTGAACACTTTTGAAAACAAATTTCCACTGAACTCTGCATAAAAATTTACTTGTATAAAAACTCTAAATTTATTAACTTTTTCAGCTTTGTCTTGTTTAACAATTGGATAATGTTATTTGATTTCTATGAATCTAGTAAATAATTATAATTGTACTAGCTGACCCGGCAAATGTTGTTTTGCTAAGTGAGGTATATTCTAAACAATTTCTAGAGAATCAAAAAATTTAATACTTTAAGTGTATAAGATGTGTTGTTTGAATGTTATAAACCCCATTAGTTTGTCTATATTTTATCAATACAATCAAACTGGAAGTTTTATACACTTTCTATAGAAAACATGAGGTAGTTTAGAGCCAGGAGAAACATATGTAATACTTTTTTTCCCGTGTTTCATTCTAATTCAAAATTAATTATTTAGAAACTATCCATTTAGTTTATTCAATCTATGACTCCACCAATAATTTTATCCATGACATTTACTTTCAATTGTCAACTGTCATTCGGTGTTTCTGTTTTGATACAAGTATATTTAAATGCATTTCACTTTTGGAAAATTATTACGTGAATAATATTAATTTTTTAATCACCACAGAAAATTACTACGAAGTGGCAAATAAATTAATTTTTAATAATAGCAAGCGATGACACATGAACGATGGAGAAATTTATTTCTTGAAAATGGGAATGTAATCATTCATATACTTAGGTATTTTAAATATTTGTTTATACGTATTTAATTAGAGTATTTGAGGTGTTTATATTCTATATATCAGCAATAAGTATAAACATCAACAAATTAATAAAAAAAATAATTTTGAAATATAGTTTCTTAACATAACCTCAAAATTTGTAATGAAAATGTAAATAACAGTAAAGTGAACTATAAAACTCAGTATGATTGACAAATCATATCTTTCTCAAACACGATGCTCTGAAAGAACTCATTTGTATAATTATATACTCATTGGTATTTATAAAACATTCTCTAGATTATATATTTCTTTTATTTATGTGATTTAAAATCAGAACCTAAATTTGAAATATATCAAAAGGGCATTTTGTCGAATAACTTATTCCCAGTTATAATTTCCCAGAATTTATCGAAGAATGGATAGTAATTTATGAAGGTCCGGGGTTAAAAGTTCTACCACCGAAGTGTTCAAAACCAGTGAAGCTAAACATTATTTAACATCATTATTTGAAAGTAAAGGGAAAAAGATGTATAACCAGCAATAACCTTGATTTATATGACTTTGCTCTAGGGATTTAAACGGTTATCTTTGAAAATTCATAATAAAAGTGTTTTCTGCCATTGGTAGTTTTTTAGCATTAGTTAAAAATGTAATTATTTTGTAAAATATCTTTAAAATTAAAATAAGACATTAAACCTGTTTGCCACCAAGTTACTCTGCCTATAGGGTAAAAAGGTCTAAATAACGAATTTTTGAAAGACATCAAAAAAGCACATTTCTACAATGATGAAGTAGAAGACAGTTTACTGAACGTAGTCAGATAATTGTTCGTTTGATATGTCTTATTTGTTGTGATATAATTGTTATGGTTTTCACAATATAGTTTATATTTGCTCAATGTCAAATTTGATCTTTGTGTCTCGACCTGCTCTACAAATATACTTTTTATTAAATTCACTATAATTCATCGAATGTTACTTGAAACTTTTTAAAAAGCAGGTCAAAGAAGAAATACTTAATTCATTTTCTATCTCTCCTCACAGAAATTTGAAAGTTTATTATAAGCCCAGTAGTATTATTTACAATTAAACACAAAAACCAGAAACCAAAAAGAATCTGTAATCAATAAGTCAAAAGAACAAAAAAGACTTGGATAAATTATACTATGTTTTCTATAGAAAGTGTATAAAACTTCCTGTTTGATTGTATTGACAAAATATAGACAAACTAATGGGGTTTATTGTTTTTATAATACTTCATTGTATATAGTATTCGAACAACACATCCTTATACACTTAAAGTATTAATTATTTTTGATTCTCTAGAAATTGTTTGGAATATACCTTACTTAGCAAAACAACGTTTGCTGGGCCAGCTAGTTTAATAATAAATATTTTATATTTCTGCATCAGATGTTATGTCCCACCTCGAATGAGTCTACAATCATAATAGAAATATAATTTGACTCTTATTTCTAATTATATCTGTTATACTATCCACCCGTAGATGTAAAAACTCTGTGGACTCTGTGGATGTACAATCTTCCCTATTGAACCAATTTTTTGAGATTATATCCACCCCATCTTCAAATGAATGATTTTATGCTCATCTAAAATTAAAACCCAATTAGTTTACATTTTAATTACATTTTTATCATAATTTACTAAAATATTTGAATATAATGTCTTTATAGATTATTATATTCGAAGAATTAAACTAATGATAATATAATTGAATATAAATATAAATATAAATACATATGAACATAAATATGAATATAAATATAAATATGAATATAAATATTAATATTAATATGAATATTAATATTAATATGAATATAAATATTAATATGAATAGGAATATAATATCAATATATCCCTATCCTCTCCCTCAACTCTCCCTCTATCCCTATACCTCTAAATATACTATCTCCCTCTCTAATATGCATCTCCTCTCCTCTGCCTCTCCCTCTCCTCTCTCTCCTCTCCCTCTCACCTCTCCCTCTCCCTCTCCCTCTCCCTCTCCCCCTCTCATCTCCCTCTCCCTTCTCCTCTCCCTCTCCCTCTCCCTCTCCCTCTCCCTCTCCCTCACCTCTCCCTCTCCCTCTCCCTCTCCCTCTCCCTCTCCCTCTCCCTCTCCCTCTCCCTCTCCTATCTCCTCTCCCTCTCCCTCTCTCCCTCTCCCTCTCCTCTCCCTCTTCCCTCTCCCTCTCCCTCTCCTCTCTCCCTCTCCCTCTCCCTCTCTCCCTCTCCCTCTCCCTCTCCCTCTCTCCCTCTCCCTCTCCCTCTCTCCCTCTCCCTCTCCCCTCTCCCTCCCTCTCTCCCTCTCCCTCTCCCTCTCCCTCTCTCCCTCTCCCTCTCTCTCCCTCTCTCCCTCTCTCCCTCTCCCCTCCTCTCTCCCTCTCCCTCTCTCCCTCTCCCTCTCCCTCTCTCCCCTCTCCCTCTCTCCCTCTCCCTCTCCCTCTCTCCCTCTCCCTCTCCCTCTCTCCCTCTCCCTCTCTCCCTCTCCCTCTCCCTCTCTCCTCTCCCTCTCCCTCTCCCTTCTCTCCCTCTCCCTCTCCCTCGCTCCCTCTCTCCCTCTCCCTCTCCCCTCTCTCCCTCTCCCTCTCCTCTCTCCCTCTCTCCTCTCTCTCCCTCTCCCTCTCTCCCTCTCCTCTCTCCCTCTCCCTCTCTCCCTCTCCCTCTCCCTCTCCCTCTCCCTCTCTCCTCCCCTCTCCCTCTCTCCCTCTCCCTCTCCTCCTCTCCCTCTCTCCCTCTCTCCCTCTCCCTCTCTCCCTCTCCCCCTCTCCCTCTCTCCCTCTCTTCTCTCCCTCTCTTTCTCTCTTCCCTTCCCTCTCTCCCTTTCCCTCTCTCCCTTTCCCTCTCTCCCTCTCCCTCTCTCCCTCTCCCTCTGCCTCTGCCTCTCCCTCTCCCTCTCCCTCTCTCCCTCTCCCTCTCCTCTCCCTCTCCCTCTCTCTCTCCCTCTCCCTCTCCCTCTGCCTCTGCCTCTCCCTCTCCCTCTGCCCCTCTCCCTCCCCTCCCTCCCTCTCCCTCTCCCTCTCCCTCTGCCTCTCTCCTTCTCCCTCCCTCCCTCTCCCTCTCCCTCTCCTCTCCCTCTCCCTCTCCCTCTCCCTCTCCTCTCCCTGCCCTCCCTCCTCCTGTCCCCCCTTTCTGGCGTCCTTCGCTCCGTGTCCTCTGTCTTCCCCCTCTCCTCTCCCGTGTCTCTGTCTTCCCCCTCTTTTCCTTTCCTTCATCGCCCTCCCCCTAATCGTTTCTCTTGATTCCCTCCTTCGAAGATCTTTATTCGTTCTTCATGCCTCCTTTCCCATATAAGAATGAAAATATTTTTATGATAGTGAAAGGAAGTTTTCAAATAAATAAAATAATACATTAATAAATAACAAAAATTCATTAAACTGAAAGAAAAAAAAAAAAAAAAATTGAAACAATTTTTTTTCCTAAAATCAATTATTTTTATTAAAACAAGCAGAAAGTGCTTTGAATCATTTAAATCGGACGCTTAGTTTTCTCAAAAACTGCCATTTTTTGCACATTTAACTCCGTATCTTCGAAATGGCTAGGCCTGCCTTTGCCAAAAACTAATAACCACTTCTCCCAATCATTACTATAATTGAATGTTTTTTAGATCATTCAAATCGGATGCTCCGTTCTCTCAAAACTCGATTTTTATTTTCTGCACTCTTTGCTCTTTATCTCCGTAAGTGCTGGACCTGCCTTTGCCAAAAACTAATCAGCACATCTTTCTATCAATAGAAATCGAATGGTAAATGCATCATTCAATCGGTTGATCCGTAAAACGTGGAAAATTGTAAACATACATATATACACACTCACACACACATCCATTTTTTCTTAGGTTTACCCCTTAAAAATGTTCAGAAACCTTCAAAACGTCGAGAAATGTAAAAATTTTCAATTTCGATTTTTGGCCCATTACAATAACTTACCCTACGGGAAGTTATAACTTATTAATAATAATTACTTAATGACTAATAATAATATATTAAAAACTTAAAAACTAAGAAATGAAAAGTGCAGGAATATTGACAATGGAATGACAAATTTAGAAGGAATGACAAGTAATGCAAAAATTTAAAAGGATAAAAAGAACAGCAAATTTTTAAAAAAGAACGAATACTTTCCAAACACAATATATATATATATATATATATATATAATATATATATATAATAAATAATATTCACCTAAAAACATTTGACATTTGACGTATTAGCCACCGTCCATTGTTTTATTCAAATTACGCTTCTACACAAATTTTCAAATTAAAAATGTAAAGTTTCTACGCGATTTTGAAATAATATCTCACCTTTCGACAACCTACTCCGATTAGCACGAATTTTTCAAGACTAAGACTGGCCAAATCGGTTCAGCCGTTTTCGAGTTTTAGCGAATCATTTGATCGAGAGCTCATTTTTATATATAAGATTAGCATAATAATTGACTGCTTTTGATGAATTAATCAGTTTTTGTATAATTTTTTTCTATAATTTTTCTGTATCTTTTCGTTTTTGCAAATTCAAAGCAAATTTAATTTATATTTTTTATTATTTAATTAATTTAATTAATTTAAAGCAACTAAAGAATGTAGTTCAAATAATGAACCTAATAGTTCATAATAATAAAACAACTGCATTCAATAAAGTAAATAATATATATTTTGTTATACATAATCTAATCATTAAATTATTTTTAGGTCAAACTTACTTGCTCCAGTTTATATAAAAAAGCAGGCCAAACATTGGTGATATTGAGAAGACCCTGGCGAGAAGGTTTGCTGATCTCTACTCCAAAGAGTTTCACACAAAGGTAGGGAATTCAAATTTTTAGCTATATTTGAACAATGCTATAGGGATTTTCACGTCTTAGTATATACGTATAGAATTGAAATAATATAATAATGGCTATGAAATATATAAAATGCATACAAAATAAGCGTATACAAAAAAAAACGCCAGGCACACTTTTTAGTGCCCCTGTAGGGATTTTCAGGTATTAGTTTGTAAGTATAGAATTGAAAAATAATAATAATGGCCATGCAATATACGAGTTGGCACTCTCGAGTGTTATCTTTTCTGTGCTCAAAACCTTTCCTTTCCCTACAAACCCCTACCTATTCAATAGTTTATATTTTTGTAATTCATTCCAATTTTAAAGATAAAGATTTAGTATTTATAGTAAAAATCGTTTCATTTAAAAAAATAGTATTCATAAAGTTCTATATATTTTCTTAGTTATATATATATATATATATATATATATATATATATATATATATATATTTTTGTTATTTTAATTCAGAACCTAAATTTGATATCGATCAAACGGACATTATTTTGTTTCATTAAATTTTCATTCAATTTCAAGATTTAATTTTGCTCTTCAAGCAGAATTGTCAGGTCTTTAGTTTCCTTGTAATCCCAACAAATTCCTCAACCTAGGTTTGTGCGAATGGGACATCCGGACCCTGGCGTGGAGTTGTGCTTCCGTAATCTTGATGTCTCGTTTTTATCTTGAGTTTATATAGTATTTCATGATTTAATTATGCAGGGTTGTCAGCGCTTTAGTTCTTCCTTGTAATCCCAACAAATTCCACAACCTAGGTCTGTGGGAATTTAGCGTTTCATGATCGAGTCCTTGATTATATCGGGATCCTGAAGCGAACTAGAACGTTTCTTTTGACAAGTTTAGTTCCGCCAGTATGGACGTTAGTTCGGCAGCCTACGTTCGTGCGAATAGGCGCTCTTACATCGAGACAAAAGTAATGGCAATCCGGTAATTAAATCGGTACCCTGGGCGGACTAAAAACATTATTGTTAAGTTTACAGTTCCATCAGTGGACCTAAATTCGCCTTCCTACGTTTGTGCGAAGAGGGCTTTTACATCGAGACAAAAGTACTGGCAATTCTTTTTCAATCATTGTAATTTTTATTTTTTAGTCTTTCATTGTCATAAGACGTTCATTTATTTTCCATTCACCGTTATTCATGTCAAGTTTTTTTTTTTTTATAAAACTTCCAATATCAATATTTTTTTTTTTTTTTTTTTTTTTTTTTTTTTTTTTTTTTATTTTCATTTTCAATAGCAATCAGAATACATTACTATTCCAATTTCTATTTACCCTCTCTTTTCAATTTCAAGTTTTTTTTTTTTATAAAACTTCCAATCCCAACACATCCTCACTTTTCAATTTCAAGTTTTTTTTTTATAAAACTTTCAATCCCAGCACATCCTCACTTTTCAATATTTTTCAGCAATAATAATTTGTATATGACTATATAAGTGCTATTAACAAGATGCATGAAAATAAACAAATATTTAAGTAAGGCATCCCCGTGTGCAATGTACGGTTATTCAGGTCTTAGAGATAACACCCCAGCATATAGGTTAAGGACTTAAATATACGAATAATGAACATGCCATATACAAAATAAGCGTATACATAAATAATTAAGTCGGGCACTCACGTGTGCAAATGTACGGTTATTCAGGTCTTAGAGATAACACCGCAGTATATAAGTTAAGGACTTAAATATACGAATGATGAACATGCCATATACAAAATAAGCGTATACATAAATAATTAAGTCGGGCACTCACGTGTGCAAATGTACGGTTATTCAGGTCTTAGAGATAACACCCCAGTATATAGGTTAAGGACTTAAATATACGAATAATGAACATGCCATATACAAAATAAGCGTATACATAAATAATTAAGTCGGGCACTCACGTGTGCAAATGTACGGTTATTCAGGTCTTAGAGATAACACCCCAGTATATAAGTTAAGGACTTAAATATACGAATAATGAACATGCCATATACAAAATAAGCGTATACATAAATAATTAAGTCGGGCACTCACGTGTGCAAATGTACGGTTATTCAGGTCTTAGAGATAACCCTCAGTATATAGGTTAAGGACTTAAATATACGAATAATGAACATGCCATATACAAAATAAGCGTATACATAAATAATTAAGTCGGGCACTCACGTGTGCAAATGTACGGTTATTCAGGTCTTAGAGATAACACCCCAGTATATAAGTTAAGGACTTAAATATACGAATAATTTACATGCCATATACAAAATAAGCGTATACATAAATAATTAAGTCGGGCACTCACGTTTGCAAATGTACGGTTATTCAGGTCTTAGAGATAACACCCAGTATATAAGTTAAGGACTTAAATATACGAATAATTTACATGCCATATACAAAATAAGCGTATACATAAATAATTAAGTCGGGCACTCACGTGTGCAAATGTACGGTTATCAGGTCTTAGAGATAACACCCCAGTATATAAGTTAAGGACTTAAATATACGAATAATTTACATGCCATATACAAAATAAGCGTATACATAAATAATTAAGTACCTAGTATATAAGTTAAGGACTTAAATATACAAATAATGAACATGCATGCCATATACAAAATAAGCGTATACATAAATAATTAAGTCAGGCACTCACGAGTGCAAATGTACAAATATTCATGTTTTAAGAATAACACTTAGTTAAGGACTTAAATATACAAATAATGAACATGCATGCCATATACAAAATAAGCGTATACATAAATAATTAAGTCAGGCACTCACGAGTGCAAATGTACAAATATTCATGTTTTAATGATAACACCTAGTTAAGGACTTAAATATACAAATAATGAACATGCCATATACAAATATGCGTATAATACATGAATAATTAGGTACCTAGTATATAAGTTAAGGACTTAAATATACAATAATGAACATGCCATATACAAATATATAACATAAATAATATAAGTACCTAGTATATAAGTTAAGGACTTAAATATACAAATAATGAACATGCCATATACAAAATATGCGTATACATAAATAATTAAGTACCTAGTATATAAGTTAACGACTTAAATATACAAATAATGAACATGCCATATACAAAATAAGCGTATACATAAATAATTAAATCGGGCACTCACGTGTGCAAATGTACGGTTATTCAGGTCTTAGAGATAACACCCCAGTATATAAGTTAAGGACTTAAATATACGAATAATGAACATGCCATATACAAAATAAGCGTATACATAAATAATTAAATCGGGCACTCACGTGTGCAAATGTACGGTTATTCAGGTCTTAGAGATAACACCCCAGTATATAAGTTAAGGACTTAAATATACGAATAATTTACATGCCATATATAAAATCAGCGTATACATAAATAATTAAGTACCTAGTATATAAGTTAAGGACTTAAATATACAAATAATGAACATGCCATATACAAAATATGCGTATACATAAATAATTAAGTACCTAGTATATAAGTTAACGACTTAAATATACAAATAATGAACATGCCATATACAAAATAAGCGTATACATAAATAATTAAGTACCTAGTATATAAGTTGAGGACTTAAATATACAAATAATGAACATGCCATATACAAAATAGGCGTATACATAAATAATTAAGTACCTAGTATATAAGTTAAGGACTTAAATATAGAAATTGAAAAATAATAATAATGGCCATGAAATTTACATAATGCATACAAAATAGGCGTTTACAAAAAAAAAACGCCAGGCACACGTTTTAGTGCCCCTGTAGGGATTTTCAGGTTTTAGTTTATAAGTATAGAATTGAAAAATAATAATAATGGCCATGAAATACAAAATGCATACAAAATAGGCGTTTACAAAAAAAAAACGCCAGGCACCTTTTAGTGCCCCTGTAGGGATTTTCAGGTCTTAGTTTATAAGTATAGAATTGAAAAATAATAATAATGGCCATGAAATATACAAAATGCACACAAATAGGCGTTTACAAAAAAACGCCAGGCACACTTTTTAGTGCCCCTGTAGGGATTTTCAGGTCTTAGTTTATAAGTATAGAATTGAAAAATAATAATAATGGCCATGAAATATACAAAATGCATACAAAATAGCGCCAGGCACACTTTTTAGTGCCCCTGTAGGGATTTTCAGGTCTTAGTTTATAAGTATAGAATTGAAAAATAATAATAATGGCCATGAAATATACAAAATGCATACAAATAGGCGTTTACAAAAAAAAACGCCAGGCACACTTTTTTAGTGCCCCTGTAGGGATTTTCAGGTCTTAGTTTATAGTATAGAATTGAAAATAATAATAATGGCCATGAAATATACAAAATGACTTAAATATACAATTAATGAACATGCCATATACAAAATATATTTATAAATGCACACGCACACATATATATAAATATTAATATATATATATATATATAATATATTTTGTATGATTCTGAATTGATGTTGACATATGTATTAACAAAGTCTAATAATCGG
>NW_020537813.1:0-16025 GCF_003426905.1 Ctenocephalides felis
GCGTTTTCAACTTACAATTTCAAAGTATAAAAAAGAAAATTGAACGAGCAGAATCAAATGAACTTGATACAATAAAAACATTATAATATGTAGTATTTAAATAGAGAATTTCAGATTTTGCACCACTGCCCTTCCCTCATTAATCAACCCCAAATTGTATTTACTTCCATATTGAAGCGTTTTCAACCTACAACTTCAAAGTATAGAAAAAAAAATTAAACGAGCAGAATCAAATGAAACTAATAAAATAAAAACATTATAATATCTAGTATTTGAATAGAGAAGTTCAGATTTTGCACCACTGTCCTTCCCGCATTAATCAACCCCAAATTGTATTTACTTCCATTTGGAGCGTTTTCAACCTACAACTTCAAAGTATAGAAGAAAAAAATTGAACGAGCAGAATCAAATGAAACTAATACAATAAAAACTTATAATATCTAGTATTTAAATAGAGAATTTCAGATTTTGCACCACTGTCCTTCCCTCATTAATCAACCCCAAATTGTATTTACTTCCATATTGGAGCGTTTTCAACCTACAACTTCAAAGTATAGAAAAAAAAATTAAACAAGCAGAATCAAATGAAACTAATAAAATAAAACATTATAATATCTAGTATTTGAATAGAGAAGTTCAGATTTTGCACCACTGCCCTTCCCGCATTAATCAACCCCAAATTGTATTTACTTCCATATTGGAGCGTTTTCAACCTACAACTTCAAAGTATAGAAGAAAAAAATTGAACGAGCAGAATCAATGAAACTAATACAATAAAAACATTATAATATCTAGTATTTAAATAGAGAATTTCAGATTTTGCACCACTGCCCTTCCCTCATTAATCAACCCCAAATTGTATTTACTTCCATATTGGAGCGTTTTCAACCTACAACTTCAAAGTATAGAAAAAAAATTAAACGAGCAGAATCAAATGAAACTAATAAAATAAACATTATAATATCTAGTATTTGAATAGAGAAGTTCAGATTTTGCACCACTGCCCTTCCCGCATTAATCAACCCCAAATTGTATTTACTTCCATATTGGAGCGTTTTCAACCTACAACTTCAAAGTATAGAAGAAAAAATTGAACGAGCAGAATCAAATGAAACTAATACAATAAAAACATTATAATATCTAGTATTTAAATAGAGAATTTCAGATTTTGCACCACTGCTCTTCCCTCATTAATCAACCCCAAATTGTATTTACTTCCATATTGGAGCGTTTTCAACCTACAACTTCAAAGTATAGAAAAAAAATTAACGAGCAGAATCAAATGAAACTAATAAAATAAAACATTATAATATCTAGTATTTAAATAGAGAATTTCAGATTTTGCACCACTGCCCTTCCCTCATTAATCAACCTCAAATTGTATTTACTTCCATATTGGAGCGTTTTCAACCTACAACTTCAAAGTATAGAAAAAAAAATTGAACGAGCAGAATCAAATGAAACTAATACAATAAAAACATTATAATATCTAGTATTTAAATAGAGAAGTTCAGATTTTGCACCACTGCCCTTCCCGCATTAATCAACCCCAAATTGTATTTACTTCCATATTGGAGCGTTTTCAACCTACAACTTCAAAGTATAGAAGAAAAAAATTGAACGAGCAGAATCAAATGAAACTAATACAATAAAAACATTATAATATCTAGTATTTAAATAGAGAATTTCAGATTTTGCACCACTGCCCTTCCCTCATTAATCAACCCCAAATTGTATTTACTTCCATATTGGAGCGTTTTCAACCTACAACTTCAAAGTATAGAAAAAAAAATTAAACGAGCAGAATCAAATGAAACTAATAAAATAAAAACATTATAATATCTAGTATTTGAATAGAGAAGTTCAGATTTTGCACCACTGCCCTTCCCGCATTAATCAACCCCAAATTGTATTTACTTCCATATTGGAGCGTTTTCAACCTACAACTTCAAAGTATAGAAGAAAAAAATTGAACGAGCAGAATCAAATGAAACTAATACAATAAAAACATTATAATATCTAGTATTTAAATAGAGAATTTCAGATTTTGCACCACTGCTCTTCCCTCATTAATCAACCCCAAATTGTATTTACTTCCATATTGGAGCGTTTTCAACCTACAACTTCAAAGTATAGAAAAAAAAATTAAACGAGCAGAATCAAATGAAACTAATAAATAAAAACATTATAATATCTAGTATTTAAATAGAGAATTTCAGATTTTGCACCACTGCCCTTCCCTCATTAATCAACCTCAAATTGTATTTACTTCCATATTGGAGCGTTTTCAACCTACAACTTCAAAGTATAGAAAAAAAAAATTGAACGAGCAGAATCAAATGAAACTAATACAATAAAAACATTATAATATCTAGTATTTAAATAGAGAATTTCAGATTTTGCACCACTGCCCTTCCCTCATTAATCAACCCCAAATTGTATTTACTTCCATATTGGAGCGTTTTCAACCTACAATTTCAAAGTATAAAAAAAAAAAATTGAACGAGCAGAATCAAATGAAACTAATACAATAAAAACATAATTTTCTATACTTTGAAGTTGTAGGTTGAAAACGCTCCAATATGGAAGTAAATACAATTTGGCGTTGAATAATGAGGGAAGGGCAGTGGTGCAAAATCTGAAATTCTCTATTTAAATACTAGATATTATAATGTTTTTATTGTATTAAGTTCATTTGATTCTGCTCGTTCAATTTTTTTTCTATACTTTGAACTTGTACGTTGAAAACGCTCTAATATGGAAGTATCATATTAGGGCGGCCCGGCCGTCATGAGGTACTGATTTTAGTAGCTATTTTCAATTTTTTTTTAATTTAATTTTGGTGGTGCAAATTAGTGCAAATTCGAATTAATCAATTTCCGTTAAATTTTATTTATTTTCTTCAAAAACAAAAAGTGGTCTTGCTAGCTTAATATTAAAGCTAGCGGCGCCACGTGTTTTTTTTAAACGGCACGTAGTACAAATTTTTTTTTGTTGTGCAAATTAGTGCAAAATAAGTACTAAATAATACAACAGGTCCGGATCGATTTTGCTAATTTGGTCTTGCTAGCTTAAGAGAGGTGTAAAACTTATTTGCTACTGTACAAGATGGCATAATGGTAAAAATAAATACATCATATAACAATTTTGAATAATGTTTATTAGTAATATGGTAACACAGGTGATGCACATATTTATTAGTGTCAACCATAATACGCATACATAATGATGAATTATAAATTATATATTTATAATAGCCAGTGGTGTTGTCGAGCCGGAACGCGCCGGAACGTCGTTCCGGCAAATCATTTTTGGGTAGGAACGCGTTCTGGCAAGAAAAAATATAAAAAAATCGCTACATACAGAAAATGATTTAATAAGTAAATTTTATAAATTATTATTCAACTAATTTTTATTAAATGTTCTTATTATTGAAATAAACATACATATATGTACACACAATGGGTTTTGTAATAATTTGGAAGGGATGGCAATTTATAAATATACAGACTAATACATACAGAATTTGGAATTTTTCTATAATCCGTAATATTGAGAAAGTTTGCATTAGACCTAAAAAGGGATGCTTATTTACCTAAGCTATGGAAATATATATGGGAATATTGTATGATTTGCACATGCATCCTGTGCTCACTTAAACTAAACAATGATCAAAATATATTCAATGAATTTTTAACAGTATTTACAAATTACATTCAAATCACCCAAAGCAAGTGGGTTGAAGTCGTGTAATTTTTTAATTTGCCTCCCCCCTTTGAATTTAAAAATGGATTTTCCTGTGGGGCGTGTGCCCCACGTTGGGAATTACTAGTCTAGGAGTACAATTTTCTAATCTACTACTAGGTTAATCAATAATTGAGTGATCATCAATTCCACAGCAACTTCATCAGATTTTTAAAAGATCAAAGTTTCTATGAATATGCATACAAATCTCAAATTGTAGGCCGAAATTTAGACAATAAGTCTATTGAAATATAAGGGTAACTCTTTTGCTATAAATTGACAACTAATTTACCAATAAATAAATATCATTAAAACAATGATTTAAAAAAATTACCAATAAATGTTTTTTTACCAATAAATTTACAAGCGATCGAACAGCTTATATTATTGCCTTAGATGGCAAAAAATTCATCCAGTTATTAAAATATTACATTTTTTGCAGTTCTTATGCTTTTGTATTTATAGAATTGCTTTTTCGCTACAATCAATTTCCATTATATGAATGTCTTAAATTATTTATTTTATTCGACTAACGCCCGCTATGTCCGAAACAAGTCCAACTTATATCCGAAATAATCGGGCATCAGGCACTTTTCGGTCTTAAAGTTACATATGTGAAATTTGAAATACATTACTGTATTGTAATTAATATTTCAGTTCATACACCTCAATTTGTAACTAAATTAAAAACGACTTTGATAAAACCAGTGGTGTTGTGCTAATATTTTTTTGTCGGAACGCTAAAATGGCAGCGGTATAATAATTTTTATATTATATTTTTAAATTTAGAATTTTTAGAATTCAGTAAGTCGTGAGACTAAGAATATCTTAAGAAAATCAGCTCGCACAAGTTACTCAAATATTTAATAAAATTTATAGTTTTATGTCTATTGTGGCACAAGGCACACAATGCACACAATGCACACAATCATTTAAAAGTGGAGTAATTAATTTTCTATGAAGTGATAACGGCAAAAGCAGCAGTAAGGTGTAATCGATGCTTTAACGGATATTTTGGATATTTTAGGTATTTAATACCGAGATAAAAATTCTTAAAGAAAAAATAATATTTATAAATTAAATCTTATATTCATTCGCATTTCTTATACGCTAACACTTACATCATAGGTTCCTATACGTGTATTTTTATAGCCTTACGTATGCCTATACGTTGCATTCTATACTACACGCCTTACATTTATACCATACGCTATATTTCATCAAATACTCTCAAATCCCTACATTGTATACCGAATACCTAACCTATATCTACTATATATCCTATTACCTATAATTTCCCTTACACACTACATTAACCCTACCGAGAATCGAACCCGAGTCCGCCGCGTGAAACGTTTTTTCGCGTGTCGTCGCGCCACCGTATTAATTATCTAATTAATTAGAAAATGACCCGCGGTAACAACAGTGCGTCCCATATTATATTATTGGTGGGGATACCCGATAGGGTAGTGGTTAAGGCGCGCGACTGCCACGCGGAGGTCTCGGGATCAAATCCCGGTATGGACAATAGATAGGTAGAGATAATGAAAACAAAATACATAGGACGTAAGGTAAACCTATATAATATAGGTAATTATATAAATTAGACAGTAGTATTTATAAGAAGTAAAAGGTATGTAGGGTATATAATAAGTTAATGACGGTATAGGTATCTCACGGTATGATAGATAATAGATATCTATATATGATATACAATAATATAGTATAGTATGATAGTTAATAGGTTATCTATCATATTATTAATAGAATATATAAATTAGACAGTAGTATTTATAAGAAGTAAAAGGTATGTAGGGTATATAATAAGTTAATGACGGTATATAGGTATCTCACGGTATGATAGATAGTAGATATCTATATATGATATACAATAATATAGTATAGTATGATAGTTAATAGGTTATCTATCATATTATTAATAGAATATATAAATTAGACAGTAGTATTTATAAGAAGTAAAAGGTATGTAGGGTATATAATAAGTTAATGACGGTATAGGTATCTCACGGCATGATAGATAATAGATATCTATATATGATATACAATAATATAGTATAGTATGATAGTTAATAGGTTATCTATCATATTATTAATAGAATATATAAATTAGACAGTAGTATTTATAAGAAGTAAAAGGTATGTAGGGTATATAATAAGTTAATGACGGTATAGGTATCTCACGGTATGATAGATAGTAGATATCTATATATGATATACAATAATATAGTATAGTATGATAGTTAATAGGTTATCTATCATATTATTAATAGAATATATAAATTAGACAGTAGTATTTATAAGAAGTAAAAGGTATGTAGGGTATATAATAAGTCCGTATGATAGATAATAGATATCTATATATGATATACAATAATATAGTATAGTATGATAGGTAATAGGTTATCTATCATATTATTAGGTTAAGTCTTTTAAAGTATTGTAATAAATCTTGAGTACTTTTATATCATAATAAATACCTGTAAGTAATAATGAATACAAATAATACCACAATAAATATAATTAACGTTATTAAAGAATATAAATTATGTACTCAATGATTCCCTCATACTTGTACAATTTAATGTATAGACTATTAATTATATAAGAAGTCAATATATTAGATTTGTGAGTTCTTATCGAAATATATCAAAGTTTTTGAACCGGATTTTAAATTTTAGCGTTCGGGCAAAAAAAAATATCAGCACAACACCACTGATAATAGCATTTTAAAATATGTATAATATTTAAAAACAATAATGTAATTAAAGTCATACTTCAAATATAACATGATCGGTTCAAATATAACATTGTAACTAGCATTTAAAAATGAAAATATTTTGAAAATTACAGTGGATTATGTTGAACAACGCCTAAACAAATATTGTTTTATATATAGAAATGATCTCTACGAGAGCAAATGACGAACAGTTCGGGCGTAACGGACTTCCGTTGCATCTGTACGAATTCACATCCTAGTCGCGCCTAGATAAATTTTACTTCAATAAATATAAAATTCTGTTCGAAGGCACCGTTCGAGTCTAAAACTGGACTCAGGAAAGTGTGAGAACTATCCTACAATCTATGACAGTAATTCGATATCAATATTATTTCATTGATAATTGCAATCGCATTTCTTTAAACCCTTGATCCCATTAAACGTAACCGCTATCATTAACCTGCCTCGTCGGCCCGGACCTCCTCGTATGAGGATTTATTGACACTTGTGCCTCTGTTTAACCTGTTTTTCCGCTTGTACGGAACGTCCGTCGGCGTTTGCTGGTTGCTTGTGCGTGAGTTCGCAATGCGTGTCGCTTTGACTCGCGCCGGTCGGTAATGGTAGCGAATTTATCAAGACTTATAATAGGTATGTATTAAAGTGATAAGCGGAACTTTGATATATGCAAATTTGATATGTGCTGTGCTTTTATCTATTTAGAGAAGGACTAGTGTTGCATGGCATTGTGCCTTAAGGAAAATTGCTCGAACTTCCCGTAACGCAATATCAAATTTTTCTATGTGTTCGGACGTACTTTCGTTTTATTATATTGGCCATGAAGGTGACAACCTTCAAGGCATTAATCTTTACACGAATTGGTTGCTACCCCTGGTAGAAGGGGTAGCGAAATGTTTTAATTGAACTAGTTGTTCACTTCTAAAAGTAATGTCCGCGAAACAACATGTAGAGTAAATAACCAATAAATATATCTTTTTTCATTATAACTTAGTAACAAATCAGTGATTGTAATTAGAACTGCAACAAATACATAATATACCAACACATCAGTGTTTAATACAGTCTACAGCTACAAAGGTTAAATTATAACCCAACAACCTGAATTATCGAAGGAGTGTTTTAATAAATTTCATAAGTACGTAACATAAAATACACTATGCTTTAAATCATTTTGAAAATTTTAATTTTTATTTAAAGCACTAGCGCTGCTTAGCTGTTTTAGGGACGAAATATCGAAGCGCTTAAACGTCGCTTTAGTGTCTAACAGTTAAACATTACACGGATCCCATCGAAATGTAAACAACATTTGTACTTATTATTAAAAAGCTCCATAAAATATTTGATAATCTGATGTCATCAAATGGCATTTTTTTTAAACTTTTCTATTAGATTTCTAAAACCGATGGACTTGCCTTTCTAAGAATTCATCCAGTTCTTTATTATACCAATGCAAGTGATATGTTTTTTGAATCATTTGAATCGAATACTCTATTCTTTCAACATTGCCATTCTTGACACTTTTTACCACGTAAGGGAAAGTCCCCGAGTGCGAAACGCTCATTAAATTATGACTTATGTTAGATAACAAAGCTAGAAATCAAACTAAATTAATAAAAACGCAATCTTTACTAAAAATAATTAATACAATCAATCAAACTTAGGTAACAAAAAATATGATTTTAAAAAGTGGCACCTAGTACCGGACATTTCGAAATAACCTGCTATGTGTAGCTATCTCCACACTTTGGAATTTCTGCACATGTGCGTTTGACGAATATTCTTAGATATTGCAAAAAAAATCACTATTTATCCACCCTTTTAACCTAAAACAACAAACGGCTGCTCCCGCTGCAGCCGAGAGGGTCACAAGGGAGGCTTGGCGCGTGATTCTGTACCTGAGGACACGCCCCCCCCCCGCTTCTTTCATTCGTATTTTGAAATGGAAAGATTTATAATTGCTTAAATAATACGTATTAAATAGAGTGTCCGGTGTTAGATGCCGTCCGGCGTTACGAGACTTCCCCCTATCTTGCAAACGCCTGGACCTGACTTTGCCAAATACTAATCAGCACGTTTCCTTATCATCAATGTACGTGGACGAAAAATTAGTATCCAAACACGTATACATCTATAGCAATCCTCCGTTACTACCAATTCATACGAAGATAGACCTGCAACATTTTATAGTTCCAATTGAAAGACGATTGATCAGGGTACGACGGGGCACACAGTATAATTGTACTTCTGTGTACTTCATCACAATCTATAACGGGGATCAAACAAACAATTATCGAACTATTTTCAATAAAATTCCCAGTTAATTCCTAATTCTAGAAACCTATTTTTTACTATTTTCCTAAATTTTGTAATCTGTTTCTTTTAAGACAGCTAGGGGACAAACAGATTCAATGTACGATTTTTAATTTTAAAGAAATTTTACAAAATAATAACTATGCAAAATATAAATTTTATGCACACATTTTTTACAAAGCTCAGAAATCACAAATATTCTTGGACATCTAAAAATATTTATATGTTTATGTAAATATCATAATGTGAGTAACATCTTTTAAGTTTTAATACTAATAACTTATATTAAAATGCATTTCGAGCATTTTAATTTCCTGAATACAATTTAATTTAAAAAGTATATAACTGTGGTCATCTTTGACTAAGGTATTTCTTTATAACTCCAATTTGGTCCGCCAAAAGCAAATTAACTCTAGTACTATGTTAATTACGATGAGGTAAAGTTTTGTGATACAGTTATTCAAATTTTTTATTTTGACTTATGAAAACTCTAAGAATAATATTAATGTAATGCATGTGTATGTTTGATAATGTTATTACTATGATTATAACTACTATACTATAATGTTATAAATATGATTATTTAGGTATAAGAAAATATTTATTTATTAACATTATTTCTATATATTTGTTTTTCTTTTGTTGCAGGTAAGACACTATTAATTGTTGGATAAAAACTGATAGTATTGGTAAGAGCCTTATATAATTATATATATATATATATATATATATATATATATATATATGATTTTTATTTTAACATAAGTCTTGAATTAGGAAATTTGGTGTGCATTTTCATGAATTACTTAAAAACTAGTTCTCTTTTTAATTATCGCCTATAAAAGAAAAAAATACAAAATTTTTATAGTTTTACAGTATTCAAATATATTTTTTTTATTATTTCACAAACTATAAAATAATTTTTTGTATGAGAATAGAGAATGATTTTCTGCTGTAAGTGTATATGACAGCTGAAAATCATTCTAATCTTCCCAAAAGAGTGAAAATATGTTGGAATAAAAGGCTTCAAAATATATGTGTACCAGTAAAACGATTCTAATTTGATGAAAATATATGTTTGTATTTATAAAATATTAGCAAATATTTTTCAGCAAATTTTAAATCTATACTATAAAGCTTTTCGTAAGTTATTCTGCTTATACGAGAAATGAACTTTTTTTTTATATGACGTATATACACTTATTACCCGAATCTGCAACAAAATCAGTCCCCATTACCCTATGCGGTATATATAAGGGATTTACCGGCAAATTTACCCGAAAATTGATCTGCATCGCTAATATAGAAGTCAGTTCATGTAATAACAGAGCTAGGGAAAAATATTATTTAAAAGATATAATTGATATTTCCTATTCATTGGATGTAATTTTTTCTCGTATTATTAAGGCGTGAGGCTAAAACTTCAACACTAAACTTTATTGAGGATTTTGTTAAATTCGTTAGAAATGTGTATAATTAAACATACAATGAAATAGGATAAAAATGAATTTAGACTCTTATGATTCTCTAAATATAAATATTGGTGTCTGTTTGCCCTAATAATTTTTTCTAATGCGATTTTACAATGTTTTCAACAATGCTATAATAATTTCTTGAAATTTTATTTTCTCAGTTGTTATGTATATTGTAAGATAGGTCAATGGATTTTTTCGTAGTTCAGCATTTATTCAGTTATCATCTTAGCTTATAGAAATATTTTATTTTCTGATTGCAAAAATTTTCTGTTACAAAGAAAATACTATTACGTAAACAGAAATTTCTGTCGAGTTAATAATTGATCTTCATATTAACAGTGAAAGAGTTCTTGGAAAAACTATGTTATAATTTAATTTTTATTTTATTTTTATTTACATAGTAAAGCATGTTTTTATTATTCTCACAGCAAAATTAACTAAATATGACAGTAATTTCATTAACATAAATAAGCAACAGTGTACAAAATTAGAGAGAGTTGTACAAACAATTTTTCTATATTCGAATAGATGTAAAAGTTGTGAATTTTGCTTACGATGTTCAAAATAATATATATATATATATATATATATATATATATATATACATATCATAGTCTTTCTCCATACACATTCTATTATATTCCAAATTAATACTAACTTAATATTACAATATATAAATATTTACATATAATAATGTAGATACGAAGGATGAAATCAGAGCAAAGATATTTTTAAATATTAATATGCAAGATAACTACAATTTCTTTAATTTTTTTTTATTAATCAATAAACACCAATAAAAATTACATATAATTCTAAAAGCTATTCTGCTATGAATTTATTAAAAACCATACAAATATATTGTATTTATTTTATTATCTTTATCAAGAGTCAATCTGATGATCAGCTCTTTGTCAAATACATATTCCTGCACACAGATTCCCTTTCAGAAATTCGGCCATAAGAAGCATTGCCAGCTTATATTTTATGACGTCGTTTAATAAAGTATCAGGAGGAAACATTTGAGCCAAATTTACATACGAGATAACGTAACATCTTTTTTCCTTATAACGAAAACTAATATAAGAAACGTGATGAATTTACGAGGAAAACTAAAAAGGTTATGTGCGTTGTGTTTTTATATCTTGCGAATTAGAAGAAATCATGTTTTATTTAGAGAAATAAAGAAACAAATACGATATGTGTTTACAAAAATTACTTCATGTTCGAATGTTTCATTATTTGTTATTCATGTATTATTAATTTTGATATGCAAATTTAAATTTATAGACAATACTAATATTTGTTACATCATCCTAATCTTTTTCTTAGTTTTTTAGTTTCTTATGCATCCTGGAAGCACAATCTTTTTCCATGTATTGTTTTATTCATATTGTTAGTAGTATATTTTAGTAGTAGTAATTTCAGTGATGCTAAAGTGTTAAATTTTTAAAATTATCAACTGCCTTACACGAAGTATAATCCAATGAAGATTAAGCACAAAACAAATGCGGTTTACCCTATTTTAGTGTTTTTCGCACTCACCAGAGGGTTTTCTATTCCAAAATTCATTATTTTATTAAAAAACTGATTCTACTATACATTGTACTGTATACGTTTAATATGCTTTTGTATTTATTTTTTTTTCAAAACGTATTTCTGATTTAGCTGAAAATATATTTTATACGCCACATTTTGTTGTTTTAAATTAAGTAGATTTTTTCTTATATTATACATATGAATGAGTTTTTCTTAAAATTAATCCTAGGGGTAAATTTACGTGCTGCAGTTGTTGCGCCTCTGTCGAGTGCGAAAACAATTAAAATTATTTTTTTTTATCTATGAATCTAATCTTTTTCGCCTCGCCCCCCCCCCCGCTCTAATAAAAAAATTATGCACTTCCCTTAATTTTTTCAACAATTTTATTTAACAAATAATTCACTGATATTATCAGTCTACAAAATAATATAGATATTATGTAAAAATAATTTTTTATTTTTGTTTATTTTTATAAATAGTATTTTAGAAAAATCTGTACGCGTTCCTGATGCAATATCCACGGACCACATCAATATCCGCGCCCCCCCAAATTTGGGATCATGTAGTAGAGATATTTATATCCACTTGCAAAAATGTATTTTTTCAAAAATTAGCCGTACAGGCAGTCCAGCATTGAAAATTCATATCACTAACTTTTCTGATTTGAGTTGAAATTTAACTCAGTCTGCCTCGAGATGAAGGCTCATTAAATACTCATAATTATTTTAGTTGTTCATGATTTCTAGGACTTCTTAATTCATATAATCTGAAAGTAAGCTCGAAATGATATTTAATAACTCCAAATATGGAATAACTGATATGATTTTTTTGCGAGGTTTAGCGTTTCCAAACAATGTTTTCGACCAAACTTCTTTCTTCAATAAATAATTATAATGTATATATCGATAGTATAAATTTTCATAATACGTCGTACAATAAAATGATTATAAGATCTAATTTTTACATGTAAAAATTACATGTAATAATTGGATGAATTTTTTTGCTATAATGAAGTCTGTCAGGATTTGACTATGAATAATATGGAAATTGTGCGTACCCGCGATTTTTATAAATATATTCATATTCTTTCTTTAAATCCTAAAAATAATTATACAGATCTATTTGAGATAATATTTTTTTTATAATAATATATGAAAAAAAAATCAAAATATTTAAATTATGTGTTTACTAAGATCACATCAGACATCATTCCTATTACATTATTTATTGTTAGCAATAATTTATTTCTTCAGACGCAAAAATTTGAAAATGGTAAGATTAGTAAAGTTCAGAACTATTCTTTATTCTAACCTTTGCTTATCATGGAATGAAACCAACTCCGAAAACGTAGGTTGCCACCTTACGTTTGAAAGATGTAAGAAATGCTGTAACTTTTGCTTGGTAGATGGCGAACGTATGAGCCAATATCTTTACTTTTAGAAATCATATTTATAAAAGAGCTTTTTTATAATATCACTTTTAATGAAGATTAAAATAACTTTTACATCAATTTGCAAATTTATAATACTATTTTATTATATAAAATAAAATCATATTTATTGATTTAAATTACTACCTCTGGTGCGTTATCAGATTAAATAGCGTGATACTAATTTTCATGTATTGGGAGTACAATAAATACAAATATTAATTAAAACTTATTATTTAATTTTTTATTGTAAATTATTCTCAAGTTCAAATAGTGCATTAATTTTTGTTTTCTCATACTTTGCTAATGGAAGGTTTTCTCTTACTTCGCTAAAATCTAATTTGCCTTGATTGGGAATGGATGATGTTATACTTGTAATTATTGTCAACAAATTTATGTATTTCATTTTTCAATAACAAATAAATTTTCACGGATATTTTATAATTTGTTAAATTATTATGTATCCTTTACATTGATCTAAAACGCGTTTTAAAATGGAATTTCGATTTTCACTTGAGATCTAGAAAATTGCTTTTTTGTATTATGTTGAACATGGAAAGGAAATCTTGGTAAAAGAATAAAACTTACAGAAATCGACATTAAGGACTATTTACCTATTTGCATATTAGAACATATATCAACGATTATGAATATGTAAATACCTTAAATTCAAACTTGATGTTCTTCAGTTTTCTGTTTCAATCTTGACTAGAATTCCAGCTATGTTGGTTCTGAAAACGTGATATATTTTACAAAAAATAACTGCTGCTAAGTATGTTGTATCATAATTTCAATGTATTACAGACTAAACTATTAACAAAATCTACTAAAAACTAAATATATTCTGAGTGTTTATAAATGCATAAAAACCTAGACTGTTGACGAAAACAATTGATCTATTAACAATATTTTAAACAAATTCTAAACGCACAATAGTTTAAAATTACTTTTTTATGATATTGCTATACTATATTTTTTTATAGAACCATTGATAGTCTAATTGACTATGTAATTATCTAAATGACTTAAGAATGAGTATCTCATTTATTTTCATATTTTTTCTCACTTAAACTTAAACGTAAAACAGTATGTAAAATTAATTACTTTCTTGAAGCTTAAGTATTAGTATAATAAAAAAGAATAATTCAAAAGAAAAATAAATTAAAAGGTATAATTTGAAGTTGGAACACACGAACGTATGCTCCTTTTTGTCACAAAATCAGATATAACTATTAAATATATTGGAATAATTATTAGTGTTTTTTCCAAAAAAAAAAAAAATAATCAAAATTTTTTTACTAGTGTTTCATTGCTCTTGCAGTATTACACTTAGTGCCTAAATATTCAATTTCCTGTACTTTGTCATATTCGAAAGTTTGGCGACATATCTTTACTTTTTTTTGTTCTTTATGTTCCAAATAATTTATACCAAATACAGTCCTGGATTTATCGTTATCGATGAAACTATATATGATTAATAGTCGAGGCTTCAAGGACGAATCTGTTGCTCCGATTTCGATATTCTACCCCTGCAAGTTACCCTTATGTCTGGTATCATGTAATAAGGGATGAATTTAGGTGCAAATATTAATACTAGCATATTTCATAATTAGTAACTTTTGACAGCCGATGCAGAAGTATAAAAAGAGTTTCCTATTTATTTTGTTGATATCAAGATAAAATATTGCCAATCAAATCTACAGGTTTACAACCTATTTTGCAAATGTTATGATAATTTTTGCGTTTTTAATATTGAAGTTTAAAAAAAACTGTAACTCAAGTACATACAAATATTTGCTCAAAAATAATTCGAAGAAAAACATGTGTCTATCTAGTTATAGAAATAAAAATCAAATATAATCTTGAAACTGATGGAGCCAAAGACTTTTTAGCATAATTTCTCGCAAACAATGCCTATTAGAATTAAATATTTACTTTTTTACTTTTATTTAGTTTTCTAGTTTTTTCAAAATTTCTTCTGCTACATAATTACAAGTTAATAGATTTATATTTATGTTTCTGCCATATTATTAGACTCTATTAATTCACATGTCAATATTAACATCTGATTCAAAATTATACAAAACTTTTTCAAAATTCTTGTGAAATTCCCAGTAAAATGCGTTTAGACATATGTTTAGACATATTCCCAATTATATGCGTTTTGACATGTTTTTTGCTATTTTTGTTTTAATTTGTCGTCAGCGCCTTTGACTATGAGAGGGGTAAGAAAGGACAGTCCGAGAGCAAGCAGATCCAACACCTTTTTTTATTTTGAGCGATTTCACGAAGTAATAGCTACCTTGATTAACCAACGTCAAACACAAATTTTATGGGAACATTTTTACAAAGATTCCATTGTATATATCCATGATCTAATATTTGGAAGAAAAATTCATCAGGAGAGGTCGAATAACTACTAATTTAATTTATCTTTTGTGATAGTTTTGTAACATAATTTACTTTTTTATTTACTATTTCTTATTCTTTATACCTTTGCCAATGTAAGGGTTTAGTTGGTCTTTTTTACCCCACCCACATGTAAATTTTCACAGAGGTTTGAGACTTTTGCGTCCTACTTTGAATAACTAACAAATCTTAAATTAACAATACTTAAAATATTATATTCAGATATCATGAACTAAATACAATAAGTTAAAACCAAACTAGTGGGGTGTATGGCATCGTGCCTTAAGGCAAATTGCTGGAACTTCCCGTACCGTAATTTTCGATCGAGGAATATTAAATATTTTAAAATAGATTATTGTAAATA
>NW_020537814.1:0-14046 GCF_003426905.1 Ctenocephalides felis
GGGTGATGCCCCCTTTCTTAGGGATATGCAACGACTTCCATTATTACATCTAGCGTTGCATCCCCAACGAAAGGGTTACACCAACTCCTTAACCCGACTTCTTTAAACCACCCTGTAATTACCTGTGGAAAAGCCAACTAACTACGCGAATGAAACAGAATGTACTTTTAGCTTATTTAATCATTACTAATTATTACAGGTGTAACGGCATGACAATACCTACGTACTGTCATGCCCTTTGCCTAAAACCTAACGTACTCATAAATCTTTATTACTAACTAACGTATAACGTAAAACGTATCAAACGAGTAACGATAACGACGGAACGGAGGACGGAGGGAATAGCTTTTAAAACAATAATACATCTGACCTTTGCTGGAACGGGTTCTCCTCTCCTGGCACAACACACACACCACTATACACAACGCGGGTCCAGCGCCTGGCGCTTGGACCCACTGACCTCTTCAGAGGATGATACAATTCTTAATGCTATTTTTCAACCCCAGATGGACCTTATATTGGCATCCCTATTGGGCGTGGTGGGGGAGCGTCATTGCACTGGTGGTTATGCAACCCTTTTGACGACAATACCGATTGTCGTTACACGCCCCCCTGTCACAGTAGAGTCGGCCTCGGCTCTTAAATTCAAAGTTGAAATTATTGCCCTCTCCTGGTTTTTCCGGGTTGTTCCGGTGTTTTTCGTAGGGTCCTGTTTTGCCCTTTGGTCCTCGTCTTTGGGTTGGCTAGTTTAACTTGGTTGGCTTTGCTCAAGTGTGAGCCTTGGCTGCTAGACGATGATTGTAGTTGTGGTTGCGTGCTGGCCATCCTTTAGGCGTTGTGGTTCCGGTCAGATATTCCTAGAATCCTGGTAAGCTATTCCCCCTTTGTTTACAAACTCAAAACACGTAGCAGCTAGTAAACATAAACTTACATATACACGGGTCTAAAAAAAAAATACATTAACATCCTTAATACAAAAAAAACGAAAACAAAATCCTTCAGTAACACAAAAATTACAATACAAAAATAAGTCCGTTTGCTTAAGACTATCTTAACCTATTTCGTTCTCAAAGAAACCGTGTTGGGAAAAACTGTACTCAGCAAATTCAGAAAAAAAAAAGAAAAAACAAGACTAGACTCAGAAAAAAAAGTAGTTATATAACACAGACTAACAAAAAAACAAAACTTAATAAAAAAAATATTCGAAGTACAATCGTTTTTCGTACAATTTTTCGTAACACGTTTCCTTGAAACGCAATCTTATCCTATGTGCGTGTGCTGTCACCTATTTTCTTGGTTGTAGTATTAGAATTAATGGAATAACCGTAACCCGAATTATAAATCAGTTCGCCAGCAGAAATCATGAACCCGATGATATGGACAATCTTTTACTGTGTAACGCGCGGAAAAACTTTGACAAGAAAAAAAAAACGAAACTAATATGACAATAAACAAGAAACAAAAATACTCCTCAATTTACAAAATACAATTATTTAAATAACTAGTTTACTTTTACGGACGCGACGTTTACCGTAATTCAGCCTCTACTGGTGTGATTGCCCCCCAAATACAAGACCACAGATGGGGGCTAGGATCTAGTTTTCCTTCATTGCTCCCCCCGCAGAGCCCCATACCAATAATAATATCTCTAGACCGACCGTCTATGCCCACCCAAAAACAAATGGCACTTACACTTAACACCTATGTAAGCGTGACACACCTGGGGTTCCTCAGCCCGGCACAAAAGTACCCCAAATTGCCCCCTTGACGGGAGATGGCGTGCTGCGACCTATGTCGCCATCCCGGTCTTCGCTGAAGGTACCTTCCCAAAAATAATCCATAATACATAATAATTCACATAATATTTCGACGGCTGCGGGGTTGATTAAGGGCGGTTTCCCCGATTGAAACCGTACGCGTCCATCGATTCGGACATCTCAATGGTCCTCGCTCGTGGACTACTGGGCCCAGCTTTCAAACTCATATATATAACCATAACAAAAAACGTAAATCCGATATGGCGTCCCGATATAAGCCTGCAGACTTATATTTATACTATTTATGTTGCAACAACCTACTCTCCCAAACAAAAATCCCACTAACTTCTTATATGTCTTCTTAATTTTACGACTTATCTAATGGGGGGAATCTTAAAACTAAACCTATTACTATAATTATGTTTAATTATTTACATATGTACATCTATATATAAGTTCTTATCTATATTAAAAAAACGAAGAGAAAAGTGAAAGAAATATTTTTTCCTTTCTTTCTTCTTTTATTCCACTAACGTGGACCGTGTCGTATTTGCAACTGTTTCTAACTTCTACGCTCAATCTTATAATTAAGGTCTGAAAATTTATCAACTATTTTATAAGGCCCGTGCCATGGATGTTGTGGTTAGTCTGATTGGCCTTATCTACGAACTTCGGTGTTCCCTAACACCCACTGGCTTACTATAAAATTTGGCATTTTTGTGGAGCTCTCACGATATTTTGTAGTACTCGTTCGCGACTCGAGTCCAACTTTTTACCGCGAGTGCCCTATCGCATGCCTCGGCCCTCCACGACTTAGCGCTACGTCGCTCGGCAGCCGGGCTGTCTACGGGCTATTCTTATAAAAAAGTAAAAATAAAGAAAAAAAAAATATTAAAAATAAATAATTAAAAAAAGATGGTAAAGGCTACGACGCGATCCATAAATTTATAAATCTATTTATATAAGTATAATTAACCTTGATTCCAAATATCAACTTCACCCCATCTGAAAATACCCATTCTTGCTTCTTTCGATTAATCCTTCATTATTCATCATTATTTTTATTTGCCATATCGGATCCCTTAATCTGGATTGGGCGGTCAAAAACACGAGCCAATAACTATTGACGAGACAGAATTAAAGTATTTTCAATAAAAAATAAAATCGTAATTTGTCCATATAAAAGGGCGTCACGAAAATTAAACACAACGCCGACGGTATAAACGCGGTGATACACTACAAACGTTCGTTTGGTTTGATTTACGAAACATTATCAGTGAACAAAAAAAAAACATACGACGAAAATATACATAAACGATTTGGGCACTTAACATATTCAACATTTCAACTAACAATTGCCCTCAATACTCTCATTACCTTCAACGCCTTGTAACATAGGCCGTAAACTCTATCCGTAAACCAAACCAAACCTTTCGCGAACGCACGGCAAAAAAAACACACAACGACAAATATATAATATAAAAAAAAAACAAAATTCTAGTATATTAAAAATGGCGAACAAAGCGGATAATGCAATAGTGATAAGTAGGATAAAAACAGTAAAAGTAACGAAGTTACGCGTATGATATAAAATTAATTTATTAAGAAATAGTAAAAATATTAAAAATAGTAAAATGCAACATAAAACTTAGTATAAAAAAAAGAAATTAGTATGATCAAAGAAATATAGTTCTTAAAAAGCGAAAAAAAAAACGAGAGCGAAAAAATACCTTTAGCCGTTCACGTATCATTCCGAACAATACATGAACGTTCATCTAATTGCCGAACTACAAATACGTATATTGCAAATCCGGGTTCTACCTTTGCAATTGTCTCTGTGTTCGTAGAGATACGACTTTTCGAAGGGAAATGTCACCTGCCCACCCGCTCTATTTAACCAAGGTTTTCTAGGCCTTTGGTTTCCAAGCCACATAATCGTCGGTCGAACTGATCGCCTTAGCTGCCATTATGAATTATGGTGAAAAGTCGTATTCTATTATTAATTAATAAATAAGGTCAATTAGATGAAGCCGCGAATTGAGCACTAAGCAATGACGTTCCGGCGGGAATGAGAACGCCATTAATACGCGTAAGAAAAAACGAAAGAAAAAAAATAGAAAAGTACAATATTAAAATCGATAAAACTAAATTCATTATTGCATCACCTTACTGAAAAAACACGAAAATACACGACATTAAAATATTAAAAAAACGAATAAAAAACATACTAATACTACAAACCAATTACATAATACAAATGTATTACACAACCCTCCAGCTGGTCAGATACAATTAGCATGTCTATGATGTAATGATTAAAAAAAAATTACAATAAACTCGAAAATAACATTAACATCTTGGTTCGGCACTTTCTGCCTGCTAATACATTTTTTTTTTTAAACTCTTTGCGTTCTCTACGCAATTTTTTTCCACATACGCGGCCTTTGCGCCCCTTGTTACCGCGCGTTTCCTCGAAAATTCACTTCATTTTCAAATCATAGACATGCTAGCTACTATTCCCTCCGTGAACAACAATAAAAACACAGGAAAAGTTAAGCAAACAAATATACTCCATTTTAAAAATATTTGCTAACTCTTTGGTTAATTCTCGACGATACAAAACTCAACTAATTTCACTTGCAATGATAAAAAAAACAAGACTTATGCCAATGTTGGATTATAAAACCCATATTTAAATTATATAAAACAAAACTAATCCTAATTATCCTAAACCTATCAAAATCCTAACTAAAATGTTACTAACTTATTAAGAAAGTACAAATAACAAGAGAAAAAAAATCAATCTTTACTAGCCTAATAAATTATGTAATATTTTAAGTAATCCTATACCTAATAAAATCTTAACTAAAAATATGAAAATCTTCCTAACTTATTGAGAAAATACAAACTCGCACAATAATAAAAAGTATCAATCTTACTGATACTAAATATACTAATAGATACTAAAGTATCTATCTATACCTATCATGTTCTAAGTAATTCTGTCTCATTCGCGAATCATCTCGAAAAAAAATATGTAATTACAGGGCTCATCAAACTTCGCGAACGAGATTAACGAAACACAAACAAAAGGACAATCAATAAAAAATAAATAAAATCAACTCAATACTATTTGCGGTTATCTGTACTTTTTAATTATAATTATATTATTTAGTATAAAAAAAAGAATATACGAAAAGTGAAAGTTTTTTTTTTGAATATGGATTATTTCAAGTATGCGACTGGCGCCGCAGACTGTGCAAAAAAAAACTTAACGGTTCTGTCGCGTTGCGTACGCCACTACGGCACCCCGTCGATAGGGTCAAAAATTGTCAAGTGCTGAGGCATAACAGAAACGTTGGGATTGTCAAAAAAAGACAATATATTTAAGATCTGTATATAAACATATCAATGAAAAAAAATACTAGGGATTACTGAAACATAATATTTGCCTATTAACTGTTTTCGAAGACAGAAAAAATACGATTTGTGTGTGGCATAGGGTCAAGTGTACGGAACTTGAGATTTACGAAGAAAACGAAATATATTTTGAGGGGCAATGTGTTTCAAATCTTTCGAACTAGCCTATCAAAACAAAATACTTGAAACGACTCGAAAACTGTTTGACGATTTATAAGTTACTTTACAGAAATTGAAATTGATATGAATGTTTGACCGAGTTTTTTTTTATATATATACCCAGGGGGAACAAAATGGAACGAACGCAACAATTAAAATAAATCCAAATTTTAAAATAAAATTAACTACATTTTTTGTAATATTATATTTAAAGAAAAAGAAAAAAAAATAGAATGCACACACACAACAATTAAATTAAATCTGATTTTAAAATAAAAATAATACTTTTAATATTTTTTGTAATATTATAGACTAAATAGGTTAAATAAATATAAGTTTAATAATTTTTAAGTAAGTTACGTAACTTTAAATTCAATAATTTTATATACTTTTTAGAACTAAACTTAACAAATATTAGGTAACAAATTTTAACATCGACGCAAATCCTAACCAACACGATAGATTTGGTTTAATAAAATTAAACTAGATTATTACCATTTATTAAAATTCCACATCCAAAACATATTAAAAAAAATCACTTATATTTTCAACATAGTAAAATTCTATTAAAATTAAGACTACCACGTCTCCGCGAAATGTACACGATAAAAAATGAAAGTACACAGATAACCGCAAGTAGTGATACCCATAGAAAAAACAATTATAATTACCATGTTATATACGCAATATTCAAATTTTAAAATTTACTAAATTTACCGAAAAACGTACTATAACAAAAAAACATCTATCATGAAAATTAACGTAACTTATACACGTAACTAGTGGGTGCGACTCGCTTAGCTTTTAATAAAAATAATTAATTATTACAATTATTAAAAATTTGTGAGGGGGGTTTATGGGGGGATCGAATGCGTTTTCACCATTGTGACGGATTCAAAAGGGGTGATGCCCCCTTTCTTAAGGGATATGCAACGACTTCCATTATTACATCTAGCGTTGCATCCCCAACGAAAGGGTTACACCAACTCCTTAACCCGACTTCTTTAAACACCCTGTAATTACCTGTGGAAAAGCCAACTAACTACGCGAATGAAACAGAATGTACTTTTAGCTTATTTAATCATTACTAATTATTACAGGTGTAACGGCATGACAATACCTACGTACTGTCATGCCCTTTGCCTAAAACCTAACGTACTCATAAATCTTTATTAATTACTAACGTAAAACGGTATCAACGGAGTAACGATAACGACGGAACGGAGGACGGAGGGAATAGCTTTTAAAACAATAATACATCTGACCTTTGCTGGAACGGGTTCTCCTCTCCTGGCACAACACACACACCACTATACACAACGCGGGTCCAGCGCCTGGCGCTTGGACCCACTGACCTCTTCAGAGGATGATACAATTCTTAATGCTATTTTTCAACCCCAGACTGGACCTTATATTGGCATCCCTATTGGGCGTGGTGGGGGAGCGTCATTGCACTGGTGGTTATGCAACCCTTTTGACGACAATACCGATTGTCGTTACAATATGCCTTCCAATATTATTAAAATGAAGAGTAAATAAGCAATCAGAATTTCTTTTGCCTTTTCGGATAGCCTGTTATAAAGCAATGGTGACATCGGTTTCACGAAAATATAGATATTAATATGTTTCCACGTAAATGTAGCTGGAATCAATGCTGCATCCAATAAAAAACATCATCATTAAAGGTATTCCAATATTAAATTCATCAAAAAAGATATAAGCCAACACCGTCGGCTTGCCTTCTAAAACTACGTTATTAAGATGATATTAATTATTGTATCAGCTTATAAGATTCAGTTCTGATTGTTATCTTCTATATATATAAAAATAAGTCGGGTTTTCCTTCCTGACGAAATAACTCTAGAACGCACGAACCGATTTCGACAATTTTGCATTCGTTGGAAAGGTATCGAGCTCCGCAAGGTTTATAGCTAAGAAAATTTGTGGTGCATGGCATCGTGTCTTAATGCAATTTTATGTTTTTTCGACCACCGTAAATCAAAAAAACGGCTGGACCGATTTCTAAAACTTAAAAGCCATTTGATATATCTCGATGACGACTAGCGTTTTTCAGTTTTGTGCAGCGATCGGCTAAGCCGTTTCTTTGTAATTTGGAAAAGTGTTAAACTTTTCGTTATCATTAAGCTCATACTACCGGATCGATTTCAAAAAATCAAAAACTGTTCGAAAGATATTAGTTGAAAATGATACCTACTGATTAGTTTTAGGTGAAAATCTACCGAGCCGTTTTTTTGTAAATAACTGTTGAAAAAAAAATTTAAGCCGATTTTCATTGAACTTTTTTGGCGATATATATCATGGTTTTATAGAACTTACCGAAATATTATTAAATTAATCAAAGTTTGAGAGAATGAGTAGTTTATTTGAATTTGTTAAAATTACAATTAGACGATTTGCTTGGTATAACGATAAAGTACTTAATGAACATACTAAATCATTAAAGTACTACGGAAACTGGTTCAATTATAAAAATTGTTGATTTTTGAAAATTTGCTGTTAGAAAATACTTCGACCGGGTTAACGTGTTCGTAATATGTAATAAATCCACTTCGAATAAAATAATTAAATTAAATCCACCACTCATAAATTAATTAATTTATCATGGATTAAGTCAATTATTTACACAAATCGGGAAGTTCATGTAACTTGCCTTAAGGCAAAATACTAATATCAACTAGTTTTTTTAGAGGCCTTATAGTCAAAGTTATCATCAATCATAGATATCATCAATATTTTATTTATAATGAACTGATTTTGCATTCAAAAGTAACAAATAATATGTTAAGCGTTTCCAATATAGATATAGATCGTTTTACAATTTCCTAATTATATATATTTAAAGTTAAAATTTAATTGCTATCTTTATCTACTTATATTGAAAATCAAATTTTATTTTACACAATATTTTTATAACAAAATTAAACTGAATAATCAATGAAAGTAAAAGATTTTATAATCATTATTTAGAATACAGGAGCTTGCCATCGTATTTCTTGTTTTTGTTTACTCTAAAGAATAATTTAGTTTTTATTTTATCTTGAATATCGTGTTATCATAATCAAGAAAATTTTAACAACATTATTAATGTCCCAATATGTTTGATAAAACTATTTTAAGCCATTTGCATGAATGCAGGATATAAGATGGGACTATAATGGTGCAAAAATTAAATTTATTTAGTAAAGTTTTGAAATTGAATTACAATTTGTAACACGATTATGTGCTACTCTTAGATCTGAAGCCTATTTCATTATATTAATACAATTCGCTCTGTGATCGGTCAAACTTTAGTTACCCATTCACCTAATTTTTCCATGTCAAATGATTCAGAAATTCGGAACTGGCTTAAAACGGATTTTCTGCCAAAAGCAAACTTTTTGTTAAAAAAGTTAAATAAACTAATTTCACGCATTTGCTTTAAATTTGCATTGACAGCTTAGTCATATATCAGCGAAAAATAAAGGTATTTTTTTCTTGACCTCTTATCTAAACGCATATTTACTGGTAAAAAGAAGAAATCTGTATGCCACGCATGAGAATCGAAAATTAAAAAACTCTACACAATCTTCCTTTGCTATAATGATTTCGTGCATTTTGTAAGTTTTTTAATCATTTTTTTCCTCTATCCAATTTCATGTCGGCAAGCAGAACGAGAGTAAAATATGTAAAATATGAACACGTGCTATGTATTATATATCAGGAGCTGTTTATTTTTCTGCCTGTTATAAAATCATTTTCAGGCTTGGTGTTGACAGCTGTATTGCGCAGATTTATTATGAGATTGTTGATTAGTTATAAAAGTAAACATATGCATTGTTTATTATTACATTTTAACTTTTTTGTAGTTTTTTCATTTTATTTGTTTGGGCAATATTCGCCCTATTAAAGAAATTGTAATAATAATATATCATACAGAGATGTGACAACTGATTGGGTTGCCAATCTGTTAAATAGAACAGTATTAAGTCAAAATCAGCACAACAGCTTATAGGACTATTAGGTTCTGATTGCTGTTCAAGAGTAATAAAAAAAATTGTTTGGGCGGGGCACAAAGGTTCAATTTAACTTTGAGCAATTATATTGCAAAAACCAAAACAATTATGTCACAACCAATAACACATATCAAACAAACAACTATCAGTAAACCTCTCAGTAAACTATTCAGTAAACCTCTCAGCTAAGTCATTATTGCAGAAATGCATGTTTTTGCTGTTTTGCGAAAATTTGTAATCTGGTCCTTTTCACACCGTAAGCGGTTTAAGTTGGAATGGCCAGGAGGCAAACGGGCCCAATATATAATTTTATTTTTAAGCTTTTACAAAATAATAGCTCATTATTCAACCAATGCAAAATATAAATTTTATGGGTGCATTTTTTTGCAGAGATAAACACTGTGAATAACCTTGATCTGGTATTTCGTCAGAAATATTCATGAGCAGTGTTGGAATAACTATATATTTAATTTATCTCTTGTAAAATTGCTTTATTTAACTTAATTTACTTTTTATTTGCTATTTTTTATTTTTTACATCTTTGCCAGGGTAAGGGTTCTGTTGGTCCCTGTAAGACTTATAGTTGATTACCCCACCCAGGTATAAGCCTTTATAGAGGTTATGTAAAAAAAACTGTAGAATATAACTTAAAATTAAGAATACATCTTCTAAAACAATTAAATAATGTATACTTAAAAATTATATTAAGGTCTCGTAAACTAAACAATAGTGTTTTCAGCTAAAAAATAACAGTAAAATACTGCTTCATATAGAAATGGCCAAGGTGAAAACCAGTAATTGCTAATCCACGTTCTTACCACAGATGAGCCAGCTTGTTTTTGAATAAATGATTAGAACAAACTTTTCATTCATTAAAGTTAGGCAATCACGAAATGAATCAAATTTAAACCCAATTAACGAATTTTGATTAAATTGTTAATATGGAATATTTATGTATAAATATATATCTGTCCAGAGCAAACTGCATACTTAACCTATCGGCATATGTAAATTGTAAGTAAATACGTACAATCTTGTAAGTACTAGATATTTTTAGAACTTAGAAATCGCAAGAATAGCATTCAAATGCTTCAAGAGAGTTTACAATGTTATATATGATGTTCGTCTAAATAAGCACAACAGTATAGATTTGCTATTTTATTTAGACAAATACTGAATCGATTAGAACGTTATATTAAAAAAAACATGATAAAATAAATTAAGAAAATGGAATTATCATTATCAAATAAGAGAAAATGAAATCAAGTTATACAAAAGTATAATATTTTGCCCCAAACGTTTTCTACCTTTAGTAAGTGGTTAAGACTATATAGGCAAAAGCACCCCTCGCCAATTTCAAGCATTGTTAATAATATAATTGAAGCAGTAAAACTATATGTTTTTTTTTAAATAGAAAGAAAATCGGAAATCAATTTAACTAATTTTGCATTAATTTATGCCTTCATTTTTTAGGAAATGATTATAAAACCGCATTTGAAAAAAACATAATATAATATACCTCATATAAAAGATGAGGTTTAAAAAACTTAGAAAAAAGTTAAATAAAATGCCACATCGCATTTTCTAAAATTTGTGCTTTTAATTATTTAAAAAAAAAACGCCGAAAAGATTGTGATCTGAGACAAATACAATAGTTTCAATCAATGAGTGCAAATTTAAATTAGAAAAAAGATTTTAAATCATTAAAATGAAGCTTATGAATATAATATTACAATATGTATTTAACAAAAAATATTGTATTGAACAAAATTAACAAGAAATCAAATGATTGGATGATAACGACGATTTTTGAATATTTTGTTTCTTATTTTGCTTATTTCTTTCCTTTTCTTTTTATTATTTTGTTTTGGTTTAGTTAATTTTTTTAAATCTATTTAGCCTTAAACTGAAAAAACATTTTACAGCAGTACTCACAAAATTTGTCACGGGTGAGATGAGTGTCATGAGTGAGATAAATTATCTACGCAAAAACTAATTGCTAGTAAATAATTACTAATGTGCAACTTACAGTTATTATTAAGAAACAATCGAAAATATAAACTTTATTTTGACTTTTTAAAATCAATTGGGTCTACAGCTCATGACTCTAATTCAAAGCAATAATGGAAACTTTTTAAAACAATCAAACTTGATCTTTCTCCCTTTGGACCCCATCAGTATATGGTATAGCTTAGCTGTTACCTGACTACTGTGTCCGATAAACATTTTGTGAGGCATATCGACGGTAAAGTTTTTGTGACATCGTCTGGATAGAATAACAAAGCTTATCAGTGAGGTTTAATTCAATTTATATAACGTGCAATTTTGTTGATTGAACAAATACTAAATATCGGCTATAAAGTATGTTTTGTATGACATCGCCATGCTAGCGCGCTATAAGCTTCATACATAATTCGATTTATGAATATTCTTAAGGTGGAGCCATTCACGGAAATGAATTAATGAGCGTACACACCGGACCGGATACGGTATTCTATTGTGAACATAACTGCGGAGGGAGGGCTGATGCCAGGGCAGCACATCGAAACTAATAAATACTAGTGGTGTATGGCATCGTGCCTTAAGGCAAATTGCTGGAACTTCCCGTACGAGGAATATTGAATGTTTCCAAATAGATTATTGTAAATAATGTAACTTTCATTATCCTTATTTTATAAAAAGTGAATAAACAAAACTTAATCAATCGGATTTAAAATGAAGAACATTGTCTAACATTTCTAAGAATTATATAAACTGAATTGAAAAGTTAAAATTATTTATTTGAAGTTCATAAGTGATGCTTAGAACTTTAGCTACTATTAGAATTAAAATCCGAATTATTTTTCAATAATTGAATTTTTTTTGAAAATAAAAAAAGAATTAAAAAAATTCTTTCTTGAAAGCAATTGTTTCGTCAACACAAGCAGAAAGTTTTTTAACCCTCCGTCGGTCGGCGTGGTCTGGCCAGACTTTTTTTCGACTTCAATTAAAAAAAAAATCTAGTAATCCTATCGACTTGAAATTTCTTGACTTTTCCTAAAATTTCATTAGCTGTCGATCAATGAAAAAATCAGGACGAAAAAATGTACAGAAGGATAATTATAAGGATATTAACTTTTTTATACTTCGAACGGTCGGAAAGGTCTGTCTAGACCACCCATACATTTTGTATGAAATATACGCTTTTTGATATATGTAAACCAGTATTTTGTCTTTTTTCATGGTATTTTCTATTCAAACTGCGTTGTATATATTCTTTGCTATGTGTTGTAACATGAATGTTAGTATTTTCATGACGAGAGTTCCTTGAAAACCTACCAAACTTATTGGTAATCGCAAACACTGAAAATCGGATGAGTAATGCACACATTCATTTCAAATGCGCCGAAAAAGAATAAATATTGTTTCTCATTGATTTAAAACAGAAAAATTAACAAAAAGCAACGATTTTTTATATTTCTTGATGTTTTTATATAATCGTTAATACATAAGACACCAAAAACTCATTTATCCCATATAAATGCATGTAAAATGAATGGTGGTCCAGCCAGACCTTTCCGACCGTTCGAAGGTGAAAAAATATCCGACCGACGGAGAGTTAAATCATTCAAATCGGATGCTTAGTTCTCTTAAAAACTGTCATTTTTTTGCACATTTAGCACTATATCTCCAAAACGGCTGGACTCACCTTTGTCAAAATCTATCACCACTTCTACCCTTCATTACGAATCGAATGTTTTTTCGATCATTCAAATCGGTTGATACGTTCTCTTAAGAACTGACATTTTTAGCACTTTATGCTCCATATCTCCGAAGCCGCTAAACCTGTCTTCGTCAAAACTAATCATCACGTCTCCTCATCAATAGGAATCGAATGTTTTTTTAACGATTCAAATTGTTTGATCCGTACGCCCGAAATCGTCGACGAAAAATTGTCTCCACCCATTCACACATCCATTTTTACTGAGGTATGCCAAAATGTTCAAAACCTCTGAAACGTAAAGATTTTCGCCCATTACTATAACTTACTCTACGGGAAGTTAATAGTAATAAATTTCTAATAATAAGAATTTATAAAACAAAATCTTTTTAAAGGTTCCAGTAAATAGAAAATTATGATTCTAAACATTTTTTAACAGAACTAAACAACTGCAAATAAATATATGAAAAACAATACGCCAAATTTTAAAACTTTATAAAATAATGTATGAAAAATTATAAAGTAGGCAAAACTAATGGTAGGATATTGCAAAAAAAACAATAAAAAGGGTACAAAACTGATAACATAAATAATAGATGATCACGCAAATTATTTAGAAAAACACTTTACGAATTTCGAAAAAAATACGTATTTTTCCTAGATTTATTCTCAACAGCTATGTACTTTTTTATTGATTTTGATTATTTTTAAGCGTTAGTATTTATTCGCCTGTTATTATTTTTGTAAAATTTAATGTATATTATTTCTCATATCATTTTTTCTTGTTTTATCCGCTGAATTAAAATCACATTGAATACATACTAAAACGTATGGAGCGTATGAAATGAATGTATTGTATTTTTTTTCTTTATTATCTCGATAAATAGCTTATCAAAAAACTTTATTTTTGTTTATAAATATTTCGCCACCTAAAAGAGATATGATAGCACTCTGTAGTTTCTTAAACCTTACTATTATAAGGTTTATATTAATAAGG
>NW_020537814.1:15046-48208 GCF_003426905.1 Ctenocephalides felis
GCTCCCTTGGTCGGTCTCAAGTTCGAGATTATAGTCGATTCTTTAATTAGTATAGAATTATATATCTTTAGATTATATATAGTTAGGTGCAAATTTTTGGTCCACGTTTTAGCTTTGAACCAATTTTAGAAATTTTAAATCGAAATCTATCCGTTGCAAATCGTACTTAAATTTTTCCTCGTAGTTATATCATTTTTTGATGATTTTTATGAACTTTGTATGGTATATTTTAATGAGTTAATGAACATTTTTAAAAATTATTTAATTATAAAAATCCATTAAGTTTTTTGTAATGATGGGTTTTGACAAAAATTTTAAATTTCTAAATCTGAATTTTTATAAGTTGATTAGTATCGAGAAGTTCATGAAACTTGCCTTAGTATAAAATGTACATACAACTATTTTAGAGATAAATTTTAATTGCCATATTCTTGATGAAAAAATCGTTATTTTAGCGTAAAACGTCGTCTATCTCATTGTTTCAACAAATATATTATTCAAAGCTCAATAAATATTTGCAGACGTATACCAGATATAGCCATTATTTTGTAAGTGAATAATCCTGGTCACAATATATCGATTATTTATTAGTTTTGTAATTAATATCATATTTTTATTTTCATAATTGGTAATTTTTTTAAAACGCCTTTCTTTTCTGATAATTTTGTTCTAATTATAAACGTACTTTATGAATTAATAAGAAATACACCGTCAAGACAAGTATTTATTCAAAAAATCAATATTTTGAGTCAAGTGTTTGTTACAAGTGAATTTTTATTTCGTATAAACAGATATGTTTTCAGTTCAAGTTTTTAAAATATATTTAAAATAGATTTGGACTATATCCAGATAATGTGGAAATGCAGAGAAAACTATCTGTTTGTGAGAGGTGATGTACAAATTTGATATTATAAACATTGAAGATGATAACATCTATCTATGCATAGAAAATTGGCATATTTATTTTCCATCTTCAATTAAAATTAAAATTTATTAGCATAGGAATAGAGGACGTTAGTAAAATTAAGTTTTAATCATTTTAGATCTATTTAGCCCACGGGGAATACTGATTCTTTGCTGAATGACGAGTTTAGAATAAAATTCTAAATTTCATATTATTATCATTATCATTTTTGAACTTTCATAAGAAAAAGTTTGCTAAGTTTTCAAAATGATTTCGCTAGATTTTATTAAATAAATATGAAAAATCTTTTAATTTTTGCCTTCATATACCTGCCTAATATTTCTGAGATTTAATGGGTACAAGAAAGTCAATAAATCTGTATATTTATAGATGTCAATATTGCTTACATTAGGATCACTTATATAAGATAGCATTTATTATTATATTGCATGGTAAATGGGATGTGAGTTATTATTAGATTTGCGAATTAACAAACTAATAGTGATGATGGATTGCACTAATTAGTGACAGCATTTATTGAAGCTGGAGAAAATGAGTTTGATCAGTAAATATACAAATTATTTAAAATATCGACGAACTACAGATCTAGGTTTTATTTACTCTATTGACAAATTTAATAACTTAGGCACCGGACTAGATTAATTATTGTAAAAATAAATTAGTTTGTGATATCAAAAAGTTGAATACGTTTTCTGTAAGGTTGGTGAATCAGAAGCCAAATCGCTATTTTCGTTTAATACTGATTATCAATTTCAATTGAATGGCTATTCTTTAATAATTATATATTATTAAATCGCTATTCAATAAATATATAACATGTAATGTAAAGCACAACTTCAAAAAACACCTTAAAATTATTCTAAAAATTGTCTATAAATCTTAGTATAACTTTTTAATTTTTTTAAAAAAATCCATTTGTATACACAATAATATTATAATACTACTTCAGAATTTTTATAATAAAAAAATGATATTAATATTTATTATTTTTTATTCATAAACTAGACTCACGTTGCTCTAATATTGTTAGAGTAATAAAACATAAAATTAGTGTTAACTAAAGATTGAATGAAATTTTTTCATTATGAATAATGAAAATTATATTTATATTCTTGCTGACGACATGTATTCGTTTTAAAATAAAATTGAATAATTGAACCGGCAATAATTTAACCATTCAATAAGAATATGAAAAGCCTGAAATTATATTTTAAAAATGTGCTGTATTGTATTACTAAGTGATCAATACAAATTGTACGTTTTTACTATTTTTTATTATTCACATTTATTATAAATTTACGTCATATTATATCCTGAGGTATACGTATATAACCGCAACCGTTAACTATTGTAAACTGCAATTATAGTTTTAAACAACGCCATGTGGCTGAATTATAGTTATTCCTCTATTTCCATATAAATATAATTGTTTGTGTAATTCTTTACCGACATACAGTAAACATATTTAACCATAATGTGTTATATGTTACATGTTATATACAGTAAACATATTTAACCATAATGTGTTATATGTTATAACCATAATGTTAATCCTTTCCGATTCTATTATATTATAAATGTAAATTATGCCCACACAATGCGTTTCTCAATGTCCATTTGGCGTGCATTTTTATTAAGGATCCTGCAGAATAAATTATATTGCCTTTGCATATGCATTAGGACAGGATCACATGATATGCGTTTAACGCACATTAATGTTAAAAAAAAATCAAGTAAATATGAGACTTATTTGTTTTCAATAAAAAGCATATTAATTTAATCAATTAACGAGGTCAAATAAAAATCAAATAAAGAAAAAAAAAATCATTATCAATATTTATCAATTTTCATGATCGCAAATAGTGTTTTATAGCTCTTAATGAAATAAAAAACCTAATGATATAAATATTCAAAATTTAAAAAAAAATCATAATTTGTTAATTTCGTTTATTTTATGCTAATTTTACTTATTAATTAATTTTACAATGCTAATTTTGTAATACGTTTTTATTATGAATATATTTTTATTCTATGTTATTCAAGTTGACGTCGATGACTGAACGAAATAAGCAATACTAATATATATTTAAGTAGTTATTGACAAAATTTCTTTTGTCCAAGTTACGATTTTTGATTTTTTTTATAAATATCTATAAATACATATATAAATATACATATATAATCTATATAAATTGCAATCTGTTTTATATTTGATATTTGGTAATTAGGATATCCTTTGAAGTCTGAATGGGAGAGTTGTGTTATAAAAGTTAGAATAAATAGAAAAATAAATAGTCAGTGTGGTTAATGATTTTCTGCACATAATTTAGACTAATTTAGAGCAAATTTTTTTATTTCCTATTTCACAGTTTTCGAATTGGCGCCCTTATTTATAACCCAAATCTATCGGTTCTAGATTGTTGAATAATCTGTATACTAGCATACTAGCGTTTTTGGTGAAAAATCACGATTCAATCTATATATTTTATTATTTACGTATGTGTTCCAGGCTATACCTAATTCAGCTATACCTATTTATTTTTTATCACAAAGCATACCTACACTTTCTAAACCCAATCACGAACATCATTCAACCATGGCATCAGGTCTCGTCACTATTAGTAAAGATATTTTTTTTAATATAAAAGGCAGAGCTGCATTTCGAGTAGCATTTTATTTTAATAATTTTTTTTTTAGAAAATATTGGTTTATATTCAAGATTGATTTAAAACCTTATGCAAGGCTAATAATTGATTCTGTAGAAGTGACTGGGTATAGGGTTGTGCCAGTGACAGTCGTCTTAAACTAAACTATACTGATTTTGAATAGGGTCCAAAGGAAGAAATATGAGGTATGATTGTGCGAGCAAGTTGTCTTACATTAACATTATCTGTAGACCGCATTGCTTTCAAAGAGTCAAAAGTAAGTTTTCATGTTCGAATTCTCTAAATAATAATTGTTAATTGTATATAGATAGATCACTTTGTTTGTTATTCTGCTGTAAGTTGAACATTGGTAGTTATTGACGAGCAAATGTATTTTGCTATATAATTATACAATATAATTTGTTTTCAAAACTGTGCATTTATGGGTACGGTTGTAACATGTATTTCTTGGCCTTTTTGGGTAAAGATTAAACAGATGAAAAAATCTAATTTAACTAAAACAAAATACGAAAGAAACGGGAAAAGATAATAGAAAAATTATATTAACAAAATTATTGCTGATGAAAAAAAGTGGCACACCCGTACCCAGCATCCCCTAATAGGTAGATAGGTTGTATATAAAATCACCTCGAAGTATAGAATTCTGAAATAATGATGATATTATAATACTTGATATATTTAAATAATCAATATATTTACCAGTAACTAAAAATATTAAAATAATATAATACATTTTCAAAAATGTATAAAACAATCAACATGGAGAATTAATTGCAATAATAGTATATTTCTTATAATACCTTATAAATATAAACCTTATAATAGTAAGGTTTAAGAAACTACAGAGTGCTATCATATCTTTTTTAGATGGCGAAATATTTATAAACAAAAATAAAGTTTTTTGATAAGCTATTTATCCAGATAATAAAGAAAAAATACAATACATTCATTTCATACGTTCCATACGATTTAGTATGTATTCAATTTGATTTTAATTCAGTGGATAAAACAAGAAAAAATGATATAAGAAATAATATACATTAAATTTTACAAGAATAATAACAGGCGAATAAATACTAACGCTTAAAAAATAATCAAAATCAATAAAAAAGTACATAGCTGTTGAGAATAAATCTAGGAAAAATTACGTATTTTTTTCGAAATTCGTAAAGTGGTTTTTCTAAATAATTTGCGTGGTAAGTTTCCAGTATTTTTTATTCTATTTGTATGTCATCTATTATTTATGTTATCAGTTTTGTACCCTTTTTATTGTTTTTTTTTTTGTAATATCCTAACATTAGTTTTGCCTACTTTATAATATTTCATAAAGTTTTAAAATTTGGCGTATTGTTTTTCATATATTTATTTGCAGTTTGTTAGTTCTGTTAAAAAATGTTTAGAAACATAATTTTCTATTTACTGGAACCTTTAAAAAGATTTTTGATCTATAAATTATTAAGAAATTTATTACTATTAACTCCCCGTAGGGTAAGTTATAGTAATGGGCCAAAAATCGAAAATATTTACGTTGAACACTGCGATGAACATTTTGGCATACCGCAGTAAAAATGGATGTGTACGGATCAAACAATTTGAATGGTTAAAAAAACATTCGATTCCTATTGATGAGGAGACGTGATGATTACTTTTTGACGAAGACAGGTTTAGGGGCTTCGGAGATATGGAGCATAAAGTGCTAAAAAAGTCAGTTCTTAAGAGAACGTATCAACCGATTTGAATGCTCCAAAAAACATTCGATTCGTAATGAAGGGTAGAAGTGGTGATAGATTTTGACAAAGGTGAGTCCAGCCGTTTTGGAGATATAGTGCTAAATGTGCAAAAAATGGCAGTTTTTGAGAGAACTAAGCATTCGATTTGAATGATTTAAAAAACTTTCTGCTTGTGTTGACGAAACGATTGCTTTCAAGAAAGAATTTTTTTTAATTCTTTTTTTTATTTTCAAAAATTTTTTTTTTCAATTATTGAAAAATATTTAGGATTTTAATTCTAATAGTAGCTAAAGTTCTAAGCATCACTTATAAACTTCAAATAAATAATTTTAACTTTGCAATTCAGTTTATATAATACTTAGAAATGTTAGACAATGTTCTTCATTTTAAATCTGATTGATTAAGTTTCGTTTATTCACTTTTTATAAAATAAGAATAATGAAAGTTACATTATTTACAATAATCTATTTGGAAACATTTAATATTCCTCGTACGGGAAGTTCCAGCAATTTGCCTTAAACGATGCCATATACCACTAGTTATCATTATTTTTGATGTGCTGCCCTGGCATCAGCCCTCCCTCCGCAGTTATGTTCACAATAGAATACCGTATCCGGTCCGGTGTGTACGCTCATTAATTCATTTCCGTGAATGGCTCCACCTTAAGAATATTCATAAATCGAATTATGTATGAAGCTTATAGCGCGCTAGCATGGCGATGTCATACAAAACATACTTTATAGCCGATATTTAGTATTTGTTCAATCAACAAAATTGCACGTTATATAAATTGAATTAAACCTCACTGATAAGCTTTGTTATTCTATCCAGACGATGTCACAAAAACTTTACCGTCGATATGCCTCACAAAATGTTTATCGGACACAGTAGTCAGGTAACAGCTAAGCTATACCATATACTGATGGGGTCCAAAGGGAGAAAGATCAAGTTTGATTGTTTTAAAAAGTTTCCATTATTGCTTTGAATTAGAGTCATGAGCTGTAGACCCAATGATTTTAAAAAGTCAAAATAAAGTTTATATTTTCGATTGTTTCTTAATAATAACTGTAAGTTGCACATTAGTAATTATTTACTAGCAATTAGTTTTTGCGTAGATAATTTATCTCACTCATGACACTCATCTCACCCGTGACAAATTTTGTGAGTACTGCTGTAAAATGTTTTTTCAGTTTAAGGCTAAATAGATTTAAAAAAATTAACTAAACCAAAACAAAATAATAAAAAGAAAAGGAAAGAAATAAGCAAAATAAGAAACAAAATATTCAAAAATCGTCGTTATCATCCAATCATTTGATTTCTTGTTAATTTTGTTCAATACAATATTTTTTGTTAAATACATATTGTAATATTATATTCATAAGCTTCATTTTAATGATTTAAAATCTTTTTTCTAATTTAAATTTGCACTCATTGATTGAAACTATTGTATTTGTCTCAGATCACAATCTTTTCGGCGTTTTTTTTTTAAATAATTAAAAGCACAAATTTTAGAAAATGCGATGTGGCATTTTATTTAACTTTTTTCTAAGTTTTTTAAACCTCATCTTTTATATGAGGTATATTATATTATGTTTTTTTCAAATGCGGTTTTATAATCATTTCCTAAAAAATGAAGGCATAAATTAATGCAAAATTAGTTAAATTGATTTCCGATTTTCTTTCTATTTAAAAAAAAACATATAGTTTTACTGCTTCAATTATATTATTAACAATGCTTGAAATTGGCGAGGGGTGCTTTTGCCTATATAGTCTTAACCACTTACTAAAGGTAGAAAACGTTTGGGGCAAAATATTATACTTTTTGATTTTATTTTCTCTTATTTGATAATTAAATTCCATTTTCTTAATTTATTTTATCATGATTTTTTTAATACAACGTTCTAATCGATTCGGTATTTGTCTAAATAAAACAGCAAATCTATACTGTTGTGCTTATTTAGACGAACATCATATATAACATTGTAAACTCTCTTGAAGCATTTGAATGCTATTCTTGCGATTTCTAAGTTCTAAAAATATCTAGTACTTACAAGATTGTACGTATTTACTTACAATTTACATATGCCGATAGGTTAAGTATGCAGTTTGCTCTGGGCAGATATATATTTATACTTGAACGGATTCCAAATTCCATATTAACAATTTAATCAAAATTCGTTAATTGGATTTAAATTTGATTCATTTCGTGGTTGCCTAACTTTAATGAATGAAAAATTTGTTCTAATCATTTATTCAAAAACAAGCTGGCCCATCTGTGGTAAGAACGTGGATTAGCAATTACTGGTTTTCACCTGGGCCAGTTCTATATGAAGCAGTATTTTACTGTTATTTTTTAGCTGAAAACACTATTGTTTAGTTTACGAGACCTTAATATAATTTTTAAATATACATTATTTAATTGTTTTAGAAGATGTATTCTTAATTTTAAGTTATATCCTACAGTTTTTTTTTACATAACCTCTATAAAGGCTTATCATACCTGGGTGGGGTAATCAACTAGATATAAGCCTTACGGACCAACAGAACCCTTACCCTGGCAAAGATGTAAAAAATAAAAAATAGCAAATAAAAAGTAAATTAAGTTAAATAAAGCAATTTTACAATTAAATATATAGTTATTATAGAGATAAATTAAATATATAGTTATTCCAACACTGCTCATGAATATTTCTGACGAAATACCAGATCAAGGTTATTCACAGTGTTTATCTCTGCAAAAAAATGCACCCATAAAATTTATATTTTGCATTGGTTGAATAATGAGCTATTATTTTGTAAAAGCTTAAAAATAAAATTATAAATTGGGCCCGTTTGCCTCTTGGCAATTCCAACTTAAACCGCTTACGGTGTGAAAAGGACCAGATTACAAATTTTCGCAAAACAGCAAAAACATACATTTCTGCAATAATGACTGAGCTGAGAGATTTACTGAACATAGTCAGATAGTTGTTTGTTTGATATGTGTTATTAGTTGTGACATAATTGTTTTGGTTTTCGCAATATAATTGCTCAAAGTTAAATTGAACCTTTGTGCCCCGCCCAAACATTTTTTTTATTATTCTTGAACAGCAATCAGAACCTAATAGTCCTATAAGCTGTTGTGCTGATTTTGACTTAATACTGTTCTATTTAACAGATTGGCAACCCAATCAGTTGTCACATCTCTGTATGATATATTATTATTACAATTTCTGTAATAGGGCGAATATTGCCCAAACAAATGAAATGAAAAAACTACAAAAAAGTTAAAATGTAATAATAAACAATGCATATGTTTACTTTTATAACTAATCAACAATCTCATAATAAATCTGCGCAATACAGCTGTCAACACCAAGCCTGAAAATGATTTTATAACAGGCAGAAAAATAAACAGCTCCTGATATATAATACATAGCACGTGTTCGCATATTTTACTCTTGTTCTGCTTGTCGACATGAAATTGGATAGAGGAAAAAAATGATTAAAAAACTTACAAAATGCACGAAATCATTATAGCAAAGGAAGATTGTGTAGAGTTTTTTAATTTTCGATTCTCATGCGTGGCATACAGATTTCTTCTTTTTACCAGTAAATATGCGTTTAGATAAGAGGTCAAGAAAAAACTAGCTGTAAGTGGAATTCTGTCTTAAGGCAATTAGGGCATCGTGCCTTAAGGCAAATTGCTGAAACTTCCCGTACCAAAAATTATTATTTTTTTAAAAAACGATTAACATTTTTGAAAAAATTTACTTCGAAAAAATAAGATTTTTGAGAAACTATAAATTGGACAAAAAATTACTTTTTTTTGAAAAAAAAAAATTTTTTTTTTAAATTTTTTTAAAAAAATTTTTTTTTTTAAATTTCTTTGTTTTGAAAAAAAAAATGTTTTCTTTATTTTGACATATTTTGGAAGATCTGAACTTGTTTTTCAAAGCAATCGTGCTGCTTTAACTGCATAGAGACAAAATATAAAGCGCGTAAGCGCGGCGTCGCTGTCTAACGGGTAAACATTGATACGGAACCCATAGGAAAATAAACAAAATTTATACTTATTGTTAAAATCTCTATAAAATATCTGAAAATTTGATGTGCATATGTCTAATGATCATTTTTGACCGCCAAATGGCATTTTTTTCTACTTTTTTCGTTAGATCTCCGAAACCGCTAGACCTGCCTTTATGAAAATATGATCAATTCTTTACCTTGTCAATACAAGTAAAATGTTTTTTGAATTATTAAAATCGGACGCTCCGTTCTCTTAAAAACTGAGTTAACGTTTTCGGCACTTTTTGCCCCGTATCTCCGGAACGGCTAGACCTGCCTTCGCCAAAAACTAATCAGCACGTCTCCTTATCAATACGAATCGAATGTTTTTTGAATTATTCAAATCGGTTGATCCGTGTTCCCGAAATCGTCGACGAAAATTTGTATCCGCACATACATACACACACGCACACACACACACACACACACACACACACACACACATACATCCATTTTTTCTAAGGTATGCCAAAATGTTCAGAAACCTCTGAAACGTAAAGATATATAAAAATTTTCATTTTCGATTTTTTTGCGATTACTATAACTTACCCTACGGGAAGTTAAAAATATCTTTATTTTTCGCTAATATAGGACTAAGCATTTAAGCAGTCAATGCAAATTTAAAGCAAATGCGTGAAATTAGTTTATTTAACTTTTTTAACAAAAAGTTTGTATTTGGTAAAAATTCCGATTTATTAATTTTATGTGTTTTTCAAGTTTTAAGCCAGTTCCGAATTTCTGAATCATTTGACATGAAATAATTAGGTGAATGGGTAACTAAAGTTTGACCGATCATAGGGCGAATTGTATTAATATAATGAAATAGGCTTCAGATCTAAGAGTAGCACATAATCGTGTTACAAATTGTAATTCAATTTCAAAACTTTACTAAATAAATTTAATTTTTGCACCATTATAGTCCCATCTTATATCCTGCATTCATGCAAATGGCTTAAAATAGTTTTATCAAACAAAATATTGGGACATTCATATTGTTGTTAAAATTTTCTTGATTATGATAACACGACATTCAAGATAAAATAAAAACTAAATTATTCTTTAGAGTAAACAAAAACAAGGAATACGATGGCAAGCTCCTGTGGTGTTATATTCTAAATAATGATTATAAAATATTTTACTTTCATTGATTATTCAGTTTAATTTTGTTATAAAAATATTGTGTAAAATAAAATTTGGTTTTCAATATAAGTAGATAAAGGTCGCAATTAAATTTTAACTTTAAATATATATAATTAGGAAATTGTAAAGCTATCTATATCTATATTGGAAACGCTTAACATATTATTTGTAACTTTTGAATGTAAAATGAGTTCATTCTAAATAAAATATTGATGATATCTATGATTGATGATAACTTTGACTATAAAGCCTCTAAAAAAACTAGATGATATTAGTATTTTGCCCAAAGGAAAGTTACGTGAACTTCCCGATATGTGTAAATAATTGATTTAATCCATGATAAATTAATTAATTTATGAGTGGTGGATTTAATTTAATTATTTTATTCGAAGTGGATTTATTACATAATATTGAAAATCGAACACGTTAACCCGGTCGAAGTATTTTCTAAAAACAAATTTTCAAAAATCAACAATTTTTATAATTGAACCAGTTTCCGTAGGACTTTAATGGTTTAGTATGTTCATTAAGTACTTTATCGTTATATCAAGCAAATTGTCTAATTGTAATTTTAACAAACGTCAAAAAAACTACTCATTTTATCAAACTTTGATGAATTTTTAAAATTAAACTACTTGTCGTAAGGCCGTAATATTTCAGTAAGTTCTATAAGACTATGATATATATCGCCAAAAAAGTTCCATGAAAATTGGCTTAAATTTGTTTTTCAACAGTTAATTACAAGAAAACGTAGGCCTGTTTCTGCCCTGTAGATTTACACCTAAACTAATCAGTATCATTCCCAACTAATATCTTTCGAACAGTTTTTGATTTTTTAAAATCGATCCGGTAGTATGAGCTTAATGATAACGAAAAGTTTAACACTTTTCCAAATTACAAAGAAACGGCTTAGCCGATCGCTGCACAAAACTGAAAAACGCTAGTCGTCATCGAAATATATCAAAAGGCTTTTAAATTTTTGAAATCGGTCCAGCCGTTTTTGAGAAAACATCGATTTACGGCAAAAGATCTGTTCACATACACACGACATACATACTTTTACCAAATTTGGTCTCATTCGATTCAGAATGGCTTGAAACGTCAAGAAAACATAAAATTAGCGCGCGAATGGATTTTTTTGATAAAAACATAAACTTCTCCTTCGGGAAGTTAATTAATTTTTTTATATAATTAATAACAATCAGAACTCAATCTTATAAGCTTGTTTTAATATCTTAATATTGTGGTTTTAGAAGGCAAGCCGACGGTGTTGGCCGATCTTTTTTTTGATGAATTTAATATTGGAATACCTTTGATGGTGATGCTTTTTATTGGATGCAGTATCGATTCCAGCTACATTTACGCGGAATCATATTAATATCTATATTTTCGTGAAACCGATGTCACCATTGCTTTATAACAGGCTATCCGAAAAGGCAAAAGAAATTCTGGTTGCTTATTTACTCTTCATTTTAATAATATTGGAAGGCATATTATATAATGTAAGCCGTAACTATCTGGGATGTTTCGAATGTGTCCTCATATTAAAATACTTGGAATGTTACAAATCGAGAGTTCATCGAGTATCCTCGATGCCTCATGAATTTTAATCAGCGGGTTAGTTTGTGAGACTCATTTTGCTATAAATTGACGTCAGAAGGACGTCTATCTGTGCAGCGTTTTATTGAGCAATTCGCATGCAGCGGAAGTCGATGTTGTGCAACTTATAAATTTGCTTTACATTGATATTCAAGCTAAGCAATTGCCAATTCTTAAGCTAAACTAGCTGTAAGTGGAATTCTGTCTTAAGGCAATTAAGGCATCGTGCCTTAAGGCAAATTGCTGGAACTTCCCGTACCAAAAATTATTATTTTTTAAAAACGATTAACATTTTTGAAAAAAATATACTTTGAAAAAATAAGATTTTTGACAAACAATTAGACTAAAAATTCCTTTATTTGAAAAAAAAAAAAATTTTTAATTTTTTTTTTTTTAATTTTTTTTTTTTGAAAAAAAAATGTTTTCTTTATTTTGACATATTTTGAAAGATCTAAACTTTTTTTCAAAGCAATCGTACTGCTTTAACTGTATAAAGACAAAATATCAAACCGCGTAAGCGCCGCATCGACGTCTAACGCGTAAACATTGGTACGGAACCCATAGTAATGTAAACAAAATTTATACTTATTGTTAAAATCTCTATAAAATATCTGATAATTTGATGTGCATATGTCTAATGATTATTATTTTTGACCGCCAAATGGCATTTTTTTTTACTTTTTTCATTAGATCTCCGAAACCGCTAGACCTGCCTTTATGAAAATTTGATCGGTTCTTCACCTTGTCAATACAAGTAAAATATTTTTTGAATTATTAAAATCGGAAGCTCCGTTCTCTTAAAAACTGAGTTACCGTTATCGTCACTTTTTGCCCCGTATCTTCGGAACGGCTAGACCTGACTTCGCCAAAAACTAATCAGCACGTCTCCTTATCAATACGAATCGAATGTTTTTTGAATTATTCAAATCGGTTGATCGGTGTTCCCGAAATCGTCGACGAAAATTTGTATCCGCACATACATACACACACGCGCACACACACACACACACACACACATACATCCATTTTTTCTAAGGTATGCCAAAATATTCAGAAACCTTTGAAATGTCGAGAAATGCAAAAATTTTCATTTTCGATTTTTTTGCGATTACTATAACTTGCCCTACGGGAAATTAATAATTTCAAATTAAGCAATAATCCCATTAGAAAGGAGGTTTATAGTCACAGTTATACAAATAAACTGAGGTTGACTGATCATCCTAATAGCCTACCATAAAGTGACCATACGTCCCGGTTTGACCGGGACAATCTCGGATTTTCACCTTGTGTCCCGGTTTTTTCCAAAAGCAAAATTAATCCCGGATTTAGATCTTTTGTCCTGGATTGTCTCGGGTTTTAAAAAAATATAGATTTAAATTGATTTTTCGCAATTATTAATAAAAATACAACTACCCATCAAATATCAGGGAATGATATACATATATTATGTTACAAGACGAGTATGCTTATGTGAAATAATGCTTATATGAAACAATTCGAAGTAGTTTGAACAGAATTTTATACAAGGCTCAAACTCAAAACAAATGTTACACATTGAAAAATATAACATATAATATAACATCATAGATAAATCAGAAGTATAACATATAATCGAATAATAAAGTTCTTAAAACTTTATTTAATTTTTTAAACTAAATGCTGTAATTGAACAAAATTGGTTAATGAAAAAAAATGTATTCTTAAATAGGATTTGTTATATTAAAATCATATTTAAGTTATTTAGCATAAGCTCTGCCCCCCCCCTCTTCCGTCTTGGATTATTATAAATAAAAATTGCCGTCCTGGTTTTGACTTTAAAAAATTTAGTCACCTTACTACTAAGGAGTTGATAGGTAAATTTCAATAAAAGAAAAATTTAAAGAAAATCTTAAAATAATTCTAAATCTTTACACTTATTTTAATACTTTTAAAAAGCAGAAAGGAGGTTGTTTTTGAAACTTTTTTTATACTTTAATGTTTTAGATGAATTGTCAAACAAATATTAAAAAAGGCAATAATTATAAGGCCTTAATTACTATAAGGTATTAATAATTGTTACAATCAAGCTGTTCAAGGTGATTTTAGTTCTGTGGAATGCACTAAGTTTTATTTTTTTGCTCGTAAATTTTATAAATACAGTAAAATCTCATTAAGACGATTTTACAATAACCCCACTAAAAGAGTCTTAAGCAAAAAAGCGTATTGTGCGGGATAAAGTGTAAAGACGATATATTTTAAAGAAACCTACGTAGAGTAAGGTATTATAAGGAAAATCGAGTAAACCATAATCGTCTTAACGAAGTTCTACCGCAATTTGAAACAAAATTAATTACAAGATGCTTTTCGATTGACTGTTAAAATCTGATCCCTTTATATAAATAATATCATTCATTTAGTAAAATTTAGAATTTGTATTTTAATGTTAAACAGAAGTGCACCATCGTCCAACTTATGTTTTATGTTTATTTTAACAAATTTGCTGAAAGAATGATCTCTTAGAAATGTTAGAAATATGTTATAAATATTTTAGAAATATGTTAGATATATGATCTCAAAAAATAGAGCAAACTAAATGATTATATGATTATATTGAGAAAGTTTACAAATATATTATATCTGTCATCTCAGTGAAAAAGGGCTCGCCCGTAGGTAAGCGGTTAAGAGCGATGAGATCTGAATCAGAGGTCCCGGGTTCGATACCCACTTCGAGCAGCTTGTTGTCAGGCAGCAGTGACAACGATTATCACTTAGAAATATAGATAGTAACATGTTTCCAAGTGAAAATAGCCCTAACCCGGCATTGCTGCACCAATAAAAAAAAACAATAAACACCAATAAATAATATATCATATAGAGATATGACAACTGATTGGGTTGCCATCTGTCAAATAGACCAGTATTGAGTCAAATCAGCTAAATAATTTAAAAAAAAAATCCAAGTGAATAAGTGGTTGAGTCAATTTTCACTATTTTGCAAAACTTGATTTGAAAGTACTATTACTCGTGTAATATGGCGTATTTGAAATCATTTGTTTAAATTTTATATAAAGTGCTTCAATAACTTTTGTTCATAACAGATAGTTTTTCAATTTGATAACTATTTTCAAAAAAAAATTAGTGGGGTGTATGGCATCGTAGCTTAAGGCAAATTGCTGGAACTTTCCGTACCGTAACGAAATGTTCGAGGAATACTGAATGTTTTCAAATAGATTATTATAAATATTGTAACATTGTCAATTTATAATAATTATATAAACTGAATTTATCTCCGTAACTGCTGGACCTGCCTTTGCCAAAAACTAATCAGCACATCTCCCTATCATTAGGAATCGAATCTTTTTTGAACCATTAGAATCGGTTGATCCGTGCGCCCGAAAACGTGGACGTAAAATTGTATCCATACATACATACACACACACACATACACACACATATCCATTTTTTCTGAGGTATGCCAAAATATTCAGAAACCCTCAAAACGTCGAGAAATGTAAAAATTTTTAATTTCGATTTTCGGCCTATTACAATAACTTACCCTACGGGAAGTTAACTAGTTGATACCGCGATTTAAAACATTTTTGCCAATATTTAGCCTAACCACCTATTCACTGGGATAGCAGATCAGATATAGTTTATATTTGTTGAAATATCTTATTTGGCTTTAATTAATAACTGATATTATCATTGTCAAATTGGTATATTCCTACTATACTGTATACAATGCTTTTTAATCAAAGATTTGTATTTAATTTCGAATTGTTTTTATATTTTGTCTATTTTCAAAATAGTTGAAACTGACATGAGCATTTGGCGTGTATTTTTGCTATATAAATTTTAAACCATGGTTTTTGAACAAATATCAGTAATACATTTCAGCATTAGCAACATTGTCATCAGCTTGTCCCGCGCCATTTCCAACCGCCTCATCTTCCTCTTCTTCAAGACATCGCAGATTGCTAAGTTCAGCCATGAGTTCCTCTTTGCGCAATTTGGCAGCTTCGATTTCCGCCTTGATGACGTCTATATCATCTCCACCTTTTCCTCCCAAATTTTTCCGCACGTAGTCCAGAGCATTTTCTGGTTTTTCGAGCTCCTCGTACAATTCCACCAGAACACGAGTAAGGGCATCCATTATACCAGATTGCTCCAGATATTTTCGAAATTCTTCGCGCTTTGAGTCAACTGGTTTGTAGTTAGACATTTTTGTAAGAAAATTCGGAACGAAATTATTTTATTTTTATAATGCACTTTGACGCTCTATTATTGTTAATCTTGGTTATGATTTTTATAAATAAATGAAGTTTTGCTCGTGCTTTGTTTCATTGAAATTGACATAAGCAATGACATTAATGCTTGATTTTATTTACAGATGAAACTAATTTTATATAATGTTTTTCCTAACGTATTGTGAGATTAAATTTACATACTTTATCCAAATGATGAGACGCATGTTACACATTTCAATATCATACATCTATTGGCTTGTTGGTAGATTTTCTTCAATAACTTACGATTTTCATCAGTAAAATAATTTTCCATAATTTACAAGAAAATATTTTCATTGTAATTAATTAATTATATTATTGAACCTAAGATTTAATTAACACATTATTTTAAGCATCAACATCATTTTAAAATAAATCGAAATTAAGACAGCGAAATTTGTGTATGTTAATGTGCAGGTATTTTATAAAATTTAGTTTTTTTATTTACTCACAAGATTGTTAGTTCAAATAAAACATTATCCCTTTTTTGTAATTTCTATATTAATTACTACATTAATAATAATAATAATTTCTATATTAATTGCTTGCAATGCGTATAATTTTTTTATGCTTTGTTTTACTTTTGTTTGTGCAAGTCTGTGAATGTTTCAAGTGTTATAATGTAGAATTTTATTGCGGTTATAATATAATTAGTATATTTTGAAGCCAAATAAAATATATTAAGAAATAATACGATAAAGTTCCAAGTTGCAAAAAAAAAAACAATGTGTTTTCTGACTCTAGTAAAGGGTCCGAAAAATTATAGAGATACTCTTTAGACAGTCTTTTTGCGTACTTTTTCTATTATATCTTGTCAGTTATATTTTGAATATGGAAGTTATGATTTTTTGGTAATTATTTTTACTATGTGCGTATGCATGTATTTTTATAAATGAAAATAATTTATGTAATGAAATAAAAATCTTTGAAAATAATTCCAGATATTGACGTTATACTAATTCACTCGCGATTATTTATTATAGACCTTATACTACCTATATATAAGGTCTATGTTATTTATACATAAATAACCGTTTACCTAAAAAATAATGATTATTATTTATTTAATTTCTCTTCATACCAAAATCCATATACATCAATATGCGCGATGTTAAATGTAGAACTGCTTTAAATAAAATGGCGAGTCTTAATTCACACACTATATTGGAAATTGATGTCTTTTAAACGGTATAACAAATTCAGGAGAAATTAATATATTTTATAGTATCCGCGGTAAAAGTACAATATTACCTTGAATTTTTTTCAACCAAAATCTTATATTTATATTATTTTAATTTCTAGCACATCTCAGCAGCTTTTTGTCAATAATATTGCAGACATTTCATTTTTCTTATTCATAATCATTTAAAAAATGCTCTTTAAAATAACGCTGGCTGTATAGTGCAGTAAACGGAGCGTTTTAGGTCTGAATTTTTTTACTGTGCTCCGAATTGAATGAAATTTTGGAATTAGGTTCATCTAACCCTCAAGTTCAAAAGTGAAAACAATTCGGATTGCGCCATCACTCCCCGGGGGGATGACACCCCCTCTCAATTGTGTAATTACATTTTTTTAAATAACGTCGGAAATCGATAGGAGAACTAATTATAAGAAAAAAATGTCTCTTATAGTTTTTCAAAAAAACTAATACTTTTCAAGTTACTGTCCACTAAAGATTCATATATTTTTGGCGTTTTTCTTCGTTTTTTTGCAAATTTCTCCTAAAATATACATTTTAACGAAAATCATGTAATGAACAAAATATTGTCAATAAAAATCTTAATAAATCGGTATTAGATAAAGTGTTCTACGAAAAATATTAAGCAAGATTTGAAAGAGCAAAGTCGTTTTTTATTTCGTTCAAGATTTAATTGTTGTATTTAAAGCCATCTAGTGTCGAGGTTTTACATTTTATGAATTTCGGTAAAATTGGGTTTTATAGTGCTCAACATAAGCTTTAAAATGAGTGCTGTTACAAGTTTTTTGCGTGTAAAATGAGTGAGCTATCATGCAAATAAGAAGCATATACGAAGTTTTTTTCTTTTAAATCATATGGTTTAATGAGCGCCATTTCCACCAGAAATAAAGTAATTCACATTCCATCTAGAATTCACTTCATTATAGACATCTTGATGGATTCTAGCAGATTCACTACTTTAGTACAAATTATTTTCAGAAAATTCACGATTTTATAAAAACTTTTTTTTCCATTCATAAAATGAAATTCATAAAATGTAAAACCTCGACACTAGATGGCTTTAAATACAACAATTAAATCTTGAACGAAATAAAAAACGACTTTGCTCTTTCAAATCTTGCTTAATATTTTTTCTAGAACACTTTATGTAATATCGATTTATTAAAATTTTTATTGACATTATTTTGTTCATTACATGATTTTCGTTAAAATGTATATTTTAGGAGATACTTGCAAAAAACGAAGAAAAACGCCGAAAATATATGAATCTTTAGTGGCCAGTCCCCCCGGGGGGTGATCGCGCAACCCGAATTGTTTTCACTTTTGAACTTGAGGGTAAGATGAACCTAATTCCAAAATTTCATTCAATTCGGAGCACAGTAAAAAAATTCAGAGGTTATACCCTTTTTTCCTCTCCGTTTACTGCACTAGTAGTATTATTTCAATATATTTATATTACATTATTAATTCGTAATTAATTAACTACTGATTTTAATATTTCAGATGTTGAAGAGATTTCAACAAGACTAGCTTTGATAAGTGCAGCTAGTGCCTCATTGTCTGATTGTACTCATCCTAATAATATCGTGTCGACGACCCCCGATTCTATCCAAGATGGAAATTGTTCGAATTTAGAACAGTTATTAGGTAAACTAGTACTTTTTAATAATTAACACAAATCAAAGTAGTAAACTACAATGATTTTTATCTTGAGTTGGATATTTATTCATAAAAATTTTAGCCGGAAAATCTACATCAAGACATCCTGGACGAGTTAACATCTATATAGAAGATAATGAAGCATAGTGAAAGACATTTAAATCGAAAATAAGTACAAAATCTCGTGTTGTAAGGTGCAAAATAATATAGTTTATAATTTTAAAAATTATTTTATACATAATTAGATTCTACTTGTATTTTGATTGATTGATAATTCCTTAACTTAATGAAAATTTTATAATATAATTCATATTTATTGATAAATGTTGTTTTATTGTTAGAATCTAAAGTTTGGATGTTATTTATGTAAAAATATCGTTTTATAATATTTGTAGTATTCGTTAGAAATATCTGTATGTTTGTGCTTCTTATGCGACTTTTATTGGTTTCTGAATTAATTGCGAATAAATAATTCCTGAAATGTGAAAGTAGAAGTGAAATAAATCTGTACTGATATGATTTCTTTCAAATAGTAATTTTGATTCAAAAGGGCGAACTGCAAATGTCCTCGTAAATTTGATTAGTTATTTGATTTATTATTCAACATATTTTATCTACATATATTAATTTTGAGCTTTTGATTTCCTGTACATATTTCTTCTATTGCAGGTAAACTTCAATCATCTACATCCATTCTCCACTCAGCCTTTTCAAATCTTTCTCTTTATTTTAGAATTGTGATCTGTAGAGTACTTTGTTCTCCCATTATTCTTAGTACTTTTGTAATTTTATAGATTTATTTTGATGTTTTACATTTTAAAACTCACCTAATTGCCTTTGTCATTTTTTCTCAGAATCAATATCCAAAATCCAGACAGGTAGCACCATGTAGCACTGATTACAATTTATATCTCAAGTGAAAATGCTGGTCAAGTACTGATTTCTACCGCTAACTTTGGGGTCTTAACACTTCTCTGGTAGTCTGGTCCATACTATATTGTCATATCGATGTTATTTTGACGATTTTATGATTCGGTTACTATTTCAGGCTAAACATTCTTTTTTAATCTCACTTTTCTAATCCCTTATCACTTTTATTGATTCTTCCTATCTTTCAACTCTTTGCATAGAATTCTAAGCATTTTATTGAAAATCTCGATTCTTTCTACGCCGTTCGTTAGGGCTGTCTAATATAATAAATTTAGCCGTATTTACTATTTCAAATTTGATAAACATGTAATTAGCAGCTATGACATATTGACTGCTGAGCTTGAATTTATTTCATGATATTATGATATATACGCCAATAATTTTAGAAAATTAAAACTGCTATAGATTAAACATAACATAACTATTGTAATAGTGAGAGACCCAATTAACTTTCTGAAGAAGAAATTTGTTTTCGCGAAAAAATCCGATTATCTAATTTTATGTTCTCGACGTTTCAATTTTGAATCGATTGAGAGCAAAATTGGATTGGGAGTTGCATTGGTTACATTTTAGAAAACGGTCGGTTCGTTTGAAATGTTGAAAAAGAAAGTTTGACGATTTGCATGAAACTTTGTACAACGATAGATTTTGTAGTCTAATTTAACATAGTGAAATATTATACGCCCACGGTAAGCAATTGAATTATAAAATTCATCAAAGTTCAATCTGTAGTCTTTCGTAATAAATTTTATTGATAGAACACGAAATAGATGAAAAAAACTAGCTGTAAGTGGAATTCTGTCTTAAGGCAATTAAGGCATCGTGCCTTAAGGCAAATTGCTGAAACTTCCCGTACCAAAAAATTATTATTTTTTTAAAAACAATTAACATTTTTGAAAAAATTTTACTTCCAAAAAATTAGATTTTTGAGAAACTATAAATTTGACAAAAAATTACTTTTTTTAAAACAAATTTTTTTTTTGAAAACAAAATTTTTTTGAAAAGAAAAATTTTTTTGAAAAGAAAAATGTTTTCTTTATTTTGACATATTTTGGAAATTCTTACATTTTTTTCAAAGCAATCGTATTGCTTGAACTGCATAGAGACGAAATGTCAAAGCGCGTAAGTGCCGCGCCGCCGTCTAATGCATAAGCATTGGTACGGAACCCATAGAAATATAAAAAAAAAATATATTTATTGTTAAAATATCTGATAATTTGATGTGCATATGTCTAATGATCATTTTTAACCGCCAGATGCATTTTTTTACTTTTTTCATTAGATCTCCGAAACCGCTAGACCTGCATTCATGAAAATTTGATCAATTCTTCATCTTGTCAATACAAGTAAAATGTTTTTTGAATTATTCAAATCGGACTCTCCGTTCTCTTAAAAACTGAGTTACCGTTTTCGGCAACTTGATGTACATATATCCAATAAACATTTTTGACCGCCAAATGACATTTTTTTAACTTATTTTTATCGAAAGTCCATAACCGCTGGACCTGCCTTCCCAAAAATTTGATCAGTTCTTCATCTTGTCAATACAAGTAAAATATTTTTTGAATTATTAAAATCGAACGCTCCGTACTCTTAAGAACTGAAACGCCGTTTTTGGCACTTTTTGCCCCGTATCTTCGGAACGGCTAAAACTGCTCCGTCAAAAATAAATCAGAACGTATTCTTAACAATACGAATCGAATGTTTTTTGAATTATTCAAATGGATTGATCAGTGTTCCCGAAATCGTCGACGAAAATTTGTATCCGCGCACACACACACAAATACATCCATTTTTTCTTATTTTAAGGTATGACAAGATATTCAGAAACCTTTGAAACTCTAATTGAAATCGAAATTTTTATTTTCGATGTTTTTACGATTACTTTAACTTACCCTCCGGGAAGTTAACTAGTTAATTTATTTTATAGAATTACAGATAAGTTTGTTTAAAAGGCATCAAGTTAAAATTCCTGTTTATTAAGTTGATTATGTATAAGTATCGGAAAATTCATGCAACTTGCCTGAAGGCGAAATGATACTTACAACTAGTTTTTAAAAAGGTTCCAAAATCTTAGAACCTAAATAGATTTGATCGTAATTTTATTTTACTTTATAGAAGTTTGAATATTACTCTCTAATTGCCTGCAAAAAGCAGCGTTTAAAGTAACCGTTTGTTGCATTACATCAGGCAACATACATGGAGTAAACAAGAATGACATTAGATTCCAATATAATGTCAGTGGTATGAAATTTCTGAAGAAGTGCTTAATCTTGTTTCAAAGTTCTAGGTTATGATTAAAATATGTTAAGTGGTGTAAAACACATATTTTTAGTCCTTTCAGGTAAAGGAGGTGTAGGAAAATCTACCGTCAGCACTCAACTTGCTTTAACTCTTAAAGAGCAAGGTTATAAGGTATATTTGTTTACAACAATCTTGTATTATAAGTGCATATAGTTGCCAGACGATATTATCTCTATATCTATATTTTGTAATAGCATTAAATTCTTCTTTAGGTAGGTATTCTGGATATAGATTTATGCGGCCCAAGTGTTCCTTTTTTGTTAAATATCGAAGATGCAGAGGTATGTCAGTGTCCTGAAGGCTGGTTACCAGTGTATACGGATGAAAATAAAAATCTTGCAGTAATGTCCATAGCGTAAGTTACTTATGTAACAGGATCTAAATATTATTTAAAATATTGAAACATGATTTGAAATTGCATTTTCATAGAAAATAAAATAATGTATCTTTTTCAGATTTCTGCTAAAATCTAGAAATGATTCCATAGTATGGCGAGGACCAAAGAAAACTAGCATGATTCGTCAATTTATAAATGATGTATATTGGAATGAAATTGACTATTTAATAATTGATACCCCACCAGGTAAATATCTCATTTTTAAATACATTGCATAACATAGTTTATTTACTTATTTATTTATTCAACGCCAAAGGCAATAATACAATATAATTACATTTTAAAGTGTACAAATTATAAATTAAAGATAATATATGATGAAATTCCAGTATTAAGAGTTCATAGATAGCTTTGTATATATTCATAACGCTTAATATAAACTACAAATATATAATATTAAATAAAAACTAATAATATTAAATATTTAATAAATTATAAATCACTACTTAAGACGGCCATTTAAGGATAATTTTTCTGGCTTGATTTTTTATATTTGTCACCGACAGACCAAAGAAACCAATCTCAGAAGCAAATTCATTTATTATTTTTGATATTCTGAACATGGGTGCACGTGAAACAAATTTGATTTTAACTGTAGGTATTTCCGAAGTTCTGTTATTAATTAACTTAACATTTGGAACGATAAATTTGAAGCGGCTAAAGCACCTTTCACAATAATTGCTCCATAGCAGAAGGTGAGATATTTTCTTCTAGCATCGAGTGGCGTAATGTTAAAATGGTTGTACATTTGGGACCGACTTATCTGAATATTGTTCTTGTATTTGCGGAACTTTACATGATTGACAAATTTTTTCTGGGCAGATTCAATACTGTCAATTTGATATTGGTAAATCGGGTCCCAAATTATACACCCATACTCTATATATATATTGGTCTAACTAAGTAATAGATGTAAACTAATAGTTGTTTGTTTTTATAGGAACTTCTGATGAGCATATTACAGTTATGGAGTGCTTAAAAGAGGTAGATTTTGATGGGGCAGTCATTGTAACTTCACCTCAAGAAATTTCATTAGAAGATGTCAGAAAAGAAATAACATTTTGCAAGAAAACTGGCATTAAGATATTAGGAGTCATAGAAAATTTGAGCGGGTAAATATTAAAAGCATTAGGATTAGTGACAAATAATGCACATGCAAATTTATCGTTTTACCATATTATTTATTTTAATTCTTGCAAGCTTAAAATTCATTCGTTATAAGTAAAGTGCTAAAATTATTAGATGTACAACTTTGCTTCCGCCGTTTTGCAAGAGATGGCTGTAGCGGTAAATGGTAGTAAAAGTCAAAATAAAGATATCGTAAATGTCATACAATAAGCTTATTTATTTGTAAACATAATTCTATAAAAATATTAATCGATTTGTATCTACCTGATAAACTTGTTCTCGTTTAAACATGTCAACTTACGAGCCAAATTCTCGCCATTTGCGAGAGGTTTTAATTTTCTGCTTTAATATGAAGAAATCTGCTGCTGAGGCTCATCGAATGCTCTCAAAAACCTATGGTGAGGCTACTATTAGCAAAAGAACCTGCCGAGAGTGGTTTCAACGCTTCAAAAACGGTGATTTTGAGGTTGATGACCAACATGGCGGAGGAAGAAAAAGGGTTTTTGAAGATGCAGAAATGGAGGCTTAACCAAGAGTCTTGTCAAACACAACATCAATTGGCAAGATTGTTGGGTGTGACGCAACAAGCTATTTCAAAACGCCTGAAAGTCATGGGAATGATGCAGAAACAAGGAAATTGGGTGCCACAAGAAGAAGAAATTGAAGACAAGGAATATTGAACGGCATGCGTTTGCTTGTGAAGAGCTTGCAAGGTACTTGCAATGTGACTGGGGAAACATAAAAATTGGTTTATCACAATAATATCAATCACAGAAACACAACATGGAAATATCCTGGCTATGCTTTTTGCTGATGGCTAAACTGAATACTCAAGGTTTCAAGGTGCAGTATGTTAACTGTTATGAGGTGTTAAATTGCCACGACACAATGAGAGACATGATAAAATGTTATATTACAACTTGACAATACTGTCTCCATGTTATAAAAGTGGTCAATACTTGAAATGGGAAGTCATCAAGCTACGCTAGCAAATCCTCACTGCTTCCTTGGACTATGTCCTATTTTGATCAATGGCACACATCTATCTTTATGCGAAAAAGGCCCAAGTTCAAAAAAAAAAGATAGAGGAAGCAAAGCTATACACCTAATAAAGAAATAATTATAATTCAAATCTAAGAATAGCTATATTAATAAGCATCTACACATTATTCTTTCAAACAAAATTAACATTGAAATTGATGATAATATTTATTTATAAAATTAATCTCACTTCAAAAAGTTTGAAATAAAAATATATAAAACGTATGATAACTTACTTAACATATGATATCGATTAACTATTTTATGCAAAAGTTTCTAATTTCTAAATTTATTATTTAATTTTTGTCATTTTTGTTATGTGATTGTTGAATTTTTAAAAAAATCAATTTATTACAAACTTAATTTCACCCTCAAAAATGGTTTTAGTTCCACAGTATCATCTTTAATTCATTAAAAAGAAGTCTAATAGAAAAAATATTATATACAAATGTTATTCTATATTTTCTCGAATATAACAAATTCAAAACAATTTAAATGTAAACCTATTATTATAGATTTCTATATAATTTTTTGTGGAATTTGAAATTTATTATTTTTTTTATTATTGGCTTGCGCTTATGTACATTATAATTTTTTTTGTAGTTAAGCAAGTAGCCACCTATAAATTTTATTTGCTTTTTTTAGTTATGAATGCCCAAATTGCAGTGAATGCACAAATATATTCAGCTCAGGTGGAGGTGCAGCTCTCGCTGAATTAGCATCAGTTCCTTTTTTGGGCACCTTGCCTATTGAGCCAAGATTATCTTTTGAAGAAAATAGAGGAAAATCTGTACTTTCATGTTTGCCCGATTCTACATCGTGTAAAGCATTTTCAAGTATAGTACAGAAACTTACCAATTAAATCATTTGTATTTTTCTAAAGTTGTAAGTAATTTTTATAATACACTTTTGATTTATTCTTCATCAAAATATTTTGCTATATTCTGTGCTAGTTCCAAATCCCAAGGTGTATCAATTTCTAAACTATATTTTGCTGGAATTTCTACCACAGAGCAACTGAATTTTTATTATTAGAGAAAAAAATAATGACTATTAAAATTATTATATCATCATCATCAAATTTCATCATCATTTCTTTTTATTACCTATCATCTTGTAGAAGGTTCTTTTCAATCAATTTGCGTGAGGCTAAATAAAACATTCCGTTCTCTATTAATTCTCCATTCCAATTTTGACGCCTAGGTCTACTCTCTGGATTAAAATTTTCTGATGTTATTTTATTACCTTCCTCCTTCCATCGTAATTTAAAAGACCTAATACAAATATTCATATTATTTCCATATTCATGGAAAATCCCAATTTTAAAAATTATTTACTTAATTATTATGCATTTAAATAACCCTTACTATTGAAAATTAATTAATATGTTTATAACTAAATACTATTATACTTTAATTTTGTACCTAGTAACACTGAAAACACACTGGGTATTGGTACTTGAAAAAGTTAATTGAGATATTGCTTCTAAAATATAATCTGTCTTGAGAAAGGGTGTAGTACATTGCACTAACATTAAATAATCTACATTTAAATGATGCTTAATAAATTCTTGTATTGCGGATATAGAAGTAGATGCATCAGTTGCATATTCTGGATCTCTCCAAAACACTTGTGCCCCTGCTGCAATTAAGTATGTTTGGAACACAATATTAATCTAATATAATTTAAGCAGTCATAATAATAATTATTGGCATAGGGATTTAGATAATTGTTTTATTTAGCTAATCTTTTAAATCTTCATTCAATTTCACAATTTAGGAATAATTAATTAGCAAACCTTCATTGGCTTCTTTAGCAATCAATGGATGGTCAGTTGAAACCCATATTGCTTGGATTTTTCCCTCTTTAGCAATGGTGTAATTTTTTTAACGCTTCGTCTAATAAGTGTAACATTATTAATTTTTTGCAAATTTTTCAAAGGTATTCCTTTTGAACCTCCTCTTGCTAGTATCAGAACAGCAATGTTCGGATGAGGTGCAATTAAACTAATAAAAAGTAGATATATATATATATATATAATTCAACTTTAATAATTTTATCTTTATGCATACCCATAAACATAACAGAATATAGATAAACCAAATAGTATAAAAAACATATATTTCATATTCATTATTCAACAAATTAAATCTCTATTTCAAACAGTATAATAATTTCATAGAATGAAGTCACATAATTATATTATACAATATACTCTTTCACAAAAAACAACAAATAATCAGTTCCACAATATCAGTGAAGATATAACTCAATACATAAAAACTGAATGTTTCTTGAACACTAAATTAAATAATAGAGGAAGTACCTCTGAATGAGATAACATGTACATTCAGAGCTGTAAGTTTTCTCAGAAAACTTTTCTCATTTAATAACAAACAAAAATAACATAATGATAATTGTTAAGAATATTTATGAAAATGATTTTTCAATATGTTAAAATTTTCGATACACAAACCACATTCAGTACATATTACATATTTTCCTTGTGCAAAAATTTTTTTATGATCCAACATATGTTTGCAATAATTAGTGCGGTTTTCAAATCCTGTCTGACATGCATGGCATTCATATTTAAAATGAGTCAAATTCATATTATTTTCTTGAATTTGAGAATTATAAACCATCATGCCAGGATCACCTCCAATGAATGTTTTTTGGAAGTGTTCTTCCAACATTTTTTCTTCTGATGTCTTTACCCTCTGGTTTTCATTTATTCCACTACAAGAAATGTAATGTGCTTGTAATGCAATATTATTCAGAAATTCATCACCACATATTTGACAAAAAAGTTTGTATTTGTATGCATATGAAAATTCATATGGTCGCTTGTTAACATTGTATGATGCCCAAAAATTTGCATTTTGGCTATTCATATATTCCGCACTCCAAGTAGATTTACAAATAGCCTTATTTGTTGAATTAGATGTATTAGTTGTATGATAAAAATTATTATTAAAGCTTTCTTGATTGATCTGTACATCAATTTCTCTTATAACTAAATTCAAAGGCATCTCATCATTGCCATTCATATATTTGTCAGCATTATCATTAAATTGTTCAATTTCTGAACTACTTTCTGTTTCAGATGGAAAGTACTTATTCATATTGTCTTCCCAATAAGGATTTCTAGTTTCAGCATTTTGCTCTTCCTCAAAAAATTCAACAATGAAGTCTTTTACATCATTTGTTAAGCCCATAGAAATGCTATCGAGATTTGAATCATCATTCAAATTATTTACTAGGTGCTCTGGTGCAATGTTCCTCAAATCGCTAATTAAATCATTAGATTCAATGAATGTCTTATTTAATAAATCATTGCCAAGGTTATCTTGCAAATGGTAAGGATTTTCAATACAGCCTTCTGATGATTGTTGATGATTGTTATTATTAAACTCGTATCCTTCATTTTTATCAGTAAATGGTGTTTGATTCTGATTTTGTTTTGTAAGGATATTTTGATAATTGAGTGCATTATTTGATGTAAAATCAGCTTGAACAACTGGAATTTCTTTTACAACTTGCAATCCATCAACATAATTCTGGTAAGCCTTATTCCAAGTAACATCTTCTTTTGCTTTTACTTCTTGATTATTGGCTTGTGGAATAATAAGTTTCATTTTGGCGGGATTTATTACATTAATTTGGTTTCTCTTTCTGACTGAACCTTTTGCCACCAATACGGATTCCAATATTGAATCCTTTGTTGTTGTTGCACATTTCTTGTTCTGGGAGCAACGACTAACTTTTTCTCTCCTATTAGTTGATGATACAGTTGTTCTTTTTCGAATGGCATCAGTCGGTGTTTTAGTTGTTTCACTGGCTTTACTTATTTTTACATTTGCAGGCTTAGTAGGCTTTTTGCGTAGTGATCGCTTCAAGGGAGTGTTGATTGTTGATGTTAATTGTGGTTGCTGAATTGGCTTGGTTTCATCGACTTCTTTTTCAGGTCCAATATTTTGCACTCCATCTGCTATTTCATTGGCATCTAACATATGAATTTTAGATTTAATTTTTGATTAAAATTAATTTACATACTAAATCATTTACACACTAGGCCTATAAATAATAATGACCAATTTACATATACTATATATATACCAGATGGTGCAGTAGTTATAAGAAATGATATCAGACGTGCAATAACTGAATTCTGTAAAAGTTTTCTAGAAGCAAAAAATATTTTGATTGATTTACCTAACAATTTCAGGTTCACTTAATATCCACATACTATACCAACAATTTTTTGGCTATTTTATGACTTTATAAAATAACATACTACAAGTTAAAGAGATTATACAATAGCTTATACACACAACACACTGAAACTAACATAATTTAATAATTTATATTTATTTAATTGACTAAATTTCAAGTTATTAAAATTAATGCAGGCTACTGACATTGCATTTCTTCAGAACATGTTAGTACTTGGTATTATATTTCTCATACGATGATTAATATTATAATACATATAAAAAGATAAAGAAAATTGAAATACTATTTTAGTCAGGTCTGCTGGGTATGTGTGCATAAACTATTTCCCAAGATCTATTTGATGATTTCTTTGGTGCTATAAGAGCATCTGATTACAATTGCACAAACAAAAATATATAAAGATTTGATCCTCTAACTCTAGTTTGGTTGCCGTTACTTGATATATTTTCATCTTGAAATCAAATAGTTGAATATGTATATATATATATATATATATATACATATACATATATATATATATATATATATATATATTCTATAATAGCACCTATATTAATATTCTAAGCATAATGTAAATCAGTCATAATTTTCATATACCACAAATAAAGTTATAACAAAATAAATAAAATACCATTAGTTATTGTACATTGTTTTTTAGCTGCTTCAGTTTTATCATTCTTTCGAGGTCTTGGATTCTTCTTACGTCTGCCTTCAGTTTTATTTGAAGATTGCAATACTTTATCAATAGCTGTGACACAATCTTTTAATTCTTGTTGCAAAGCAGAAGCACTAGTTTTAGATTTTTTTCTGTTAGAATTATTGTTGATTTTGTCATCTTTCGTCAAATTTTCTACAACTAATGAAATTATGTTACAATCATATTATACTACACATTAACTAAATCACAATTAACTAACCATTTTCAATCTTGGATTCTCTGCGCGACAATATTGCTAAAGATAACTGATCAATCGAATGACATGTCGTTTGATGCAAATGCATTTCAGACATGCTATTTGCACGTTCATCACAAATAATGCATTTAATGAAATCCGTCATTCCTGAAATATGTACACACAAAACACAAGCATATAAACACAATTAATTAGGCAATTGCCCTAAATCAGAACCCTTTCGTTGAACAAGAAAACTTCGAACGCGTGCCGGACTTGATCTCCGCTTCTCAATCAAATCAAAACAATAGGTAACCCTTTTCTTGGGATCAAATTCAATGTTTAGTTTTTCACTTAATTAGGTTGCACAATTGAAGTCAAAATCGGTCACGCATAAAATTTAAATTGAGCAACGCTAATCTAAAGGATTAATAAAAAATAATAATTAACATGCGGATGATAACCCTATTAAATTATTTAGCAACCTTATGTGCGATTTCAGTTCATTTCAATTTTAAGTTCAATGTATATTATTTAAAAAATAAATAATCATATATCGAATTCAATGTTGCAAAATTATAACTGAGCTGAATTTAATATTATTGCATTAAATTGATTTTTTAAATTGTATATTTATTATCCTAATTACTGCAAATACGTTCATAACCATGATCGAATAATGAATATAATTTAATTATCGCGCTAATTTTAAAAATATATAACCATATTATTCGATTTCATTATAAATGCATTCAGTGCAGGTATAATATGAATTCATATGAAGACTTATTCATTTAAATTATACAGAGTTTAACATTTGCTAGAAAAATCGGCCATATACAATAGCTTTTAAATTTATGGCAAAATATAAATTAGTGTATAAAACATTTGTTTTTTATACACTAATATTTTACAGATTTTTTATATAAACTGTTTACAAGTAGTTTTTGAAAATTAGGTGAATGGATTAGTGTTTGTTTAATATAATAGTAAAGCAAGATAAATCATAAATTTTAAAATTTAAAATTAAAATCCCAAAGTAATTAATACTCTAATAATTTAAATTTATTAATTAAATTCGATAAATAATCTTGATTGTCGTACAACTGTTATATCATAAGCCTAATATTTTATTAGTAATATATAAATAATTAATTTTTATAATAAGGGACGCATACAATTATCAAAGAATGTGTAATAAAAATTAAAAATATTCGGAGCACTGTTTAAATTTTAATTAGAGTAAATCTAATTATCTATCAATAATTTTGATATAATGCTGACTGATGGCAAGGATTTGTCAAACGTGATAGAAAAACTGTAGCCCAATAACTTTAATGTTTAAAACTTTTGAAGATTTAAAAAAAGCGGCATAACGGCATAACATTGTTCCGCAGACAACATTAAAAAACTTATCGATATTTTCGACGCTAACTTCGCGTTAGTGTGTATGACTGTGAAGCTTCTAATTTTGTTTGTCATTTGTTTCTTGTTGGTTATCTGGCAGTTTAGATTACTTCGTTTTGTAATTAATTTTATAATAATGGCTTTGGCTCAATTGTGTGGTTTGGAGAATTATTATTCTCAAAATGATGATACTGATGAATATGCAAAATTAACACGTAATTTCCAAAATAATATGGAATTATGTGTTCCTCCATTCGCAAATGTAAATTTTGTTGATGTGAATCTTTATTTATATTTAAAATATTGAAATATGTTTATGATTTATTTTTAGCCTGCGGTGGAACTTGCTAATATGAAAGATGAACAAGGAAATAAGTTGCGTATGCATTTTGATCATGGTACTACAACTCTTGGATTTCAATTCCGAGGTGGTGTGATACTAGCAGTTGATTCCCGAGCAACTGGTGGACAATTTATTGGGTCACAATGCATGAAGAAAATTGTTGAAATTAATGATTTTTTGTTAGGTACATATTTTGTGTCTTTTTAATTTGATCTTGAATTTCTGATTTTTCTTTTCATGTATACTTAGTTTTGTATCGAACCAGTTTGCATACGTTTGTTTTATCATAGGTAATAATGCTGATTCATCATTACCAGTTACTGTCGACGTTACTGATAATTCTTATATGTAGCTTAAAATGCCTACTTACATGAGTCAAAATATTTTTTTGAGGCATTATTCATTGAGAAACAGTTACAATTCAACAGCTTATCAGTTAATAAATATACTATTGTGGTTTGCTTTGTGCAAATTGTTTCCAAATATAGTTAAATGAATTAAAATGTGACTTCCTAAGCAACTTTGAAAGGTAAATCTTATTTTTCTCTTCTTAGGAACTTTGGCTGGTGGAGCAGCTGATTGTGTTTATTGGGATCGTGTGCTAGCAAAACAATGCCGTTACATGAACTGCGCAATAGAGAAAGAATATCTGTAGCAGCTGCAAGCAAACTTATGTCTAATATGGTTTATAATTATAAAGGAATGGGCTTATCATGGGTATGATGTTAGCGGGCTAGATTATAAGCGAGGACCTGCATTGTACTACTATGTACAGAATGCGTAACAGAAGGGTACAAGGAAGGAAACTCCAGGAAATTTTTTCTGGGGTAGTGGTTCAGTATATGCATTTGGTGCTTTAGACTCTGGTTATGATTGGAATTTGAGTGATGAAGATGCATATGGTAAGTCAAAATTATCAAAAAATATCAAATTACCCAAAAACGTGTAGATAGAAAAATTCTAATAAATAAAATATTGAATAAATGGATTTTTTTTTTTGATTTTTTAAATATTATTTATAGATTAACTCCCACTTTTGTACTTGCATTCTTTCACAATCTTGGAGATCAGTCTCCAATTATTGGTTAAATTGTTCTTGAATTTATTGGTCAAGATTGTGGAAGAATGCAAGTACAAATAAAATGGGAGTTAATCTATTAATAATATTTAAAAATCGAAAAATATTCCACTCTCAGAACTGTAACATTACTACTACTTAGAATGTAGTTGGTTACTTATAAATTTATGTAAAAA
>NW_020537815.1:0-15128 GCF_003426905.1 Ctenocephalides felis
CTCCGAAACGGCTGGACCGACCTCTCCCAAAAACTAATCAGCACCAATCCTTATAAGCAGGAATATTTTCAATTTCATTTTTTTTCCATTTTTTTTTTTTTTTGAATTCGAGATTTCAATTTTAATTCTGATTAAAGTTCTAAAGCTTACTTATATACTTTAAAAGAATAATTTTAACTTTGTGATTCAGTTTATTTTGATTCTTATAAATATTATCCGAAATTACAGAATTTAATAATATCTATTTGAAACATTTAATATTCCTCGAACATTTCGTTTCGTTCTTTGACTTAAGGCACGATGCCATAAACCACTAGTTTAATTATACTTTGAAACGTAAGGGTATGCAAAAATTTTCTTTGGACGGTTACTATAACTTACTCTACAGTAAGTTAAAAAAGTAAAAAAAAATCATTTTAATAAGTTGTCGATTTAATTAGGGTCTTATGCTGCAGACTGAAAAGCGTAACTATAGGGTGGCAAAGTTTGCAAAATGCCACGGGCCCACGATTATAGAAGCCGCGACTACAGAAATATTTGCAAATTATCTGAAAATTTTATTTTTTAAAGTTCTGTTTAAAATGCAAAGTGAGATAGCTAAAGCTGTAATACAATTTCAAGTTAATCGTTATACATTTCGAATAATTTTGAACTAAAAGACGATGATACATTACGAAATTAAGGATTCGATATGTTTTTAGGGTTCGCATTCATTAGCGTATTCTTGGTGTGATTATTTTGATAATTGATTATTTGTATCTTTTATTTTTTCGTTACCACAACATATCATATTAGTGATAAAAATTAAAATAAGAGAGTTATAATTTAGTGTATAATATAGTATCTTCGCCATATGTAAGAGATAAAGGTAAATTTAAAGAGCTAGCTGATGATTAATTGGAAAGGTACGTGATTGAAAATGGGCATTGGAAAACTGAGGGTGCTTTCTTAGAAGGTAGTTACAATAAATCTTTTTTTAAAAGAAAAAACATGACTGTACTGTTTCCAAGGCTGGCGTGAAATCTTGAGCGTACATAGCTATTCTATTCTTTAAATCTTCAATAGGCATATAATAGTGAACAATGCAGATTATTCGCGTTTCGAGCATCTAGGAAAATATAAAACATTTAGATCAGTTGGGCATTGGACTAGATATCTAGTTCAAAATGAACTAATTTTTATTCTAGTTCAAAAAATAGAATATGCAGTAATAAATAAATTAAATGCTTCACCATTCTACTCTTTCGGTTTTCTGAAGACCAAAAAGAGTTAACGAAAACAAATCCGGAAATTAGATGAAGATGATGTAAAATTGAAGCTACTTCTCTCAATAAGAAGATAGAAAACTATATTTTTCTCTGTTATTGGTTTTATATTGCAATATATTGTCAACTAGGAATACAACCTTCAAGCACAAGAATTAGAAAGATATCAGTATGAATATGAAAATTCGTAATAGAAATCAAATAGTGTTTAAGAAAATTGATCTATCACCTTTGAATGTTCTAAAACTTATTTGAGAAAGAAAAAATACAATTTTGACGAGGAAATATTTTATCAAGTATTTTGCATCATTATTATAAATATTAGCAATATCAGCCGATATTGATCCACTTTCAGAAAACAAGTAGAAGATTATTCGTGTATTAAAGGCCTTGCTCATTTATTATATTTAGAGTTAGTATGAGTACTTGAAAGGTCCCATTAAAAGAATTTAATTAGCAGTACCAGTAAATTTGATAACCAGTTACCATTATATAATTGGAGTATATATTTATATAAGAATGTTATTTTAGGAAAACGATGTAATAATGCTGTTGAACAAAGTCGATGAGAACTGGTTTGAAGGCTCTGTGAATGGACGCACTGGCTACTTTCCTGTTACGTATGTACAAGTTACGGTTCCTCTGCCATAAAATGTTTAATATTTGATTTTCGTAACACGAAGATAAAAAGTACTTGAAACCATCTTGAAAGAAATTGCAAGCAAATGCAAGTGTTATTTAGTAGTAATATTGGAGCAGATATTGTTTTACCTGTTATCTATATGATTACTGTCAGCATCGTTTTCAGTCATGTAAAAAAAATATTATGAAGCATAATGTAACAAAGTCTAATTAAGTTATTTTAGAATCTTTTAATTGTGAACAAATATTTATAAACGCATTTTAAGTCATTTATTTTGTAATATAAGCATATATTGCATAGTTTTTGATTGTGAAATAATATAATGTTCACGTTTTCTAGATTGCTACTAAAACTGAATTTATTTTATAAATGCCGCAAACGAGTGCATGTATGTTAAGTGCCATTTATTTTATTATTGGTATTAAAATATTAAAAAATTATTTAATGAATTATGAGCTATAAATGTACAGTAATAGTATTAATTTTATTTTAACTATAGTAAATGTGTAAAATAATATTAAAGTAACAACGTTTAAAGTAAATATATCAGCAATTTTACTTTGTATATTAAAAAAAATAAGTGCATCAATAATTATTCCAATTTGAATTATATATTTTTTTCATTCATCGCAATTATTTTAATAAGTACGTAATATTAAGTTCATTTCAATTAACAGGCAATTATATTATAATTGCCAATAATTTTGAAATTAACCTTTTTTATAAGTCAAAATATCTGTGTCAAAGCTAAAGCTTAAACTGCTATCTATACATTCATTCAAAAAATTAGTCTTTACATGTATGTAATATATTTAAATCTATAATAGTGTGTAATTTACTCAAACTATTGTATGTATATATGTACTTTTTGAATTAATATTAATTCTACTGTTTTGATAGCATTAATTTAAATAATACTCAATTGCGTAACTGAATGAAGAGTTTCAATAATTCAATTAATAAAATATTTGAAAATATATATTAATAAAAATATTTATCGTGTTATACTATGTATACTGTTGTTAAATAATAAATTATGAAAAAAATTAAAAATATATATTCTGGTTTTCTCAGATATATGTTGTAGATAAAATGTCACGAAATATAACCATGTTAATCATTGATATTGAAATTGAAGTAATTTACAATTTTATTTAAAATTATATTTTTTATCTTTTTTGATATTCATATTGTAATGGTCTTTGCTGACTATTATTAACACAACATATATATATATATATATATATATATATATATATATACAAATATTCACAAAAATCGAATATTTTGTAAACTTTTGCTATTTTGAGTACTAAATTTTCAGTATTCTCTATGCTAACCACACAATAACTATAAATAATAATGTAAAACTGTCTTAATCCTGTATTATATTTTCTAGTTTCTTGTAAACCTTAGTTTAAAGAAAATCATGTGAACCGTTAAGTTTGTGATACCAAAGCTTAAATTAATTGAATAAGGTTAATTCTTATTTAACAAGCAAAGTGACATAATACCGATATCTAGTAATATTTGCAAGGTCTAATTCTAAAACAGTTGATACAGTTGTGATATATTTATTCTTAGAGTATGATATATCATTGCAAAGCTATTATATCATTAAGGAATGCTATGTACTCAAATCGCTGATTATTCATGGCATTTATGTTCAAAATAATTATGTAAATTTATGTAAAAATGGGTTTATCTAGCAGTCAGAAAAATTCAAGTATGTGAATTTGTTGGTTTGCAAAATGTATGTTGTAATGTGGATAATTCTGCATGTGCTTTTTAAAATAATTACTCGATATATCTACAAAAAAATTTGGTGTGTGTAGTGAAATTTGGGTCTAAAATGTATTATTCAAATTTATAGAGTATTTTGATCTGCCATTTAATACCACAATGCATAATCAACAATATTTAAATTAGGACTCAATTTCTCTACACGTTTACTATAAAGTTTGCCAGAAGTAATTAAAGTAGATATATGAAAAGACAATACATAGAATTTAAATGATACTAAAACATTAATATTCAATTAAGTAATAAATGTTATGCAAATTTGAAATTTTCTATAAATGTGTATATGGGTAATGTGTTACACTAAAATCCTTAATTTCAATAATTATGCTCTTTTCCGTTCTTATTGTACTGTAATACCTACAGAAGATACTTATTATTTTTCAGTATTTGTTTTAAGTGCATTGCTAATTTGGTTACACTATGAATTGATGATTTTGAGTATGGGTTAGAATTGTAATTGATACTGTAACTGTTAAACAATTATATGCATACATTTGGTAATAATACAATGACGATAGTTATATAATTGAATTTAATATCATTTTATTGTTCAATTTTTTACAAATTATTTTTTCATAACATTAATTTCATTGTGAAATATATTGTTTGTTAATTGAAAATCATTTGTATCTTTTTATTTTATGTATTAATCATTAATCATCGATCAATAATCATGTTGCAAAAACATTTTTAACAATAAACTAAAATATCTATTCAAGAGCTCATTAATCAGAATTCTCAAAAGATATGCTCGTACTGGGTGGAAAAGGTAAAAAATATAAAAGTTTTTACTTATTATGTATGTGTGTAAATATTTTTTGGCGCATTCAGTGTCATAATATTTTGTGACAAAACTTAAATAAAATACTTATAAATGTTCATTTAAATAATATAGGCTTGCAACGAATAGTATATCCGCAAAATACGGAATATTCGGTAACTATTTGGCAGGTTTTTAACGCCTACACTCGTTCTTTTCAATGCAACTCTATTGAAGATTGTTAAATTACAAACTCACTATATGTTTCATTCAAGTTTTATGTCTGGAGTCGCAACGATTATTCGGTTACTCTTTATTTGGCCGAAAACCGCGCGAATGCTTAAATAATTTTATGAGCATTTTTATTATAATCATTTTATACATTTAATTTATTTTATACATTAGAAAACTTGAGAATTAGAAAAAAAGAAGAAATATAGATTACAAACTGGGATTGCAAACTAAATTTTCTGCAATCAATCGAAATTGGGATTTAGATATTTAGATAAATTTCTTACTTGTTTATTTCGAAAATAAATTGCTCTCACTTAAATCTAAACATTTCGATTTCCAATAGAATTTTTTCAAACACATTTAAATTATCTGCAAATATATTAATAATTATATTGCACAGAAATTGTAGTTATTCCACATTCTAATGAATTGATAATGTTTGACTCATCACATCACAAAAGCAACTTATGACACAAATTTTGACTGATATTTTTTCAAACTTTGATGATGAGTTTTTAAAATAAACGACTTGTCGTAAGACCGTAATATCTCAGTATGGTCTATAAGACCATGATATCTATCATGACACTGTATTTTAAGTTTTAAAAAAAGTGTCATTATTATTATAGACTTGAAACAGAAGTGCAATATCTTATTATTTTTCATGGTTATTTTTGTTTTTGTGATAATCATAAATGTGATGTCAAATAATTGTACGCACATTCTAATACCTTATAGTAATACTGTTATTATTTTTAATATAAGGACAGCAAATTGTAGGTATTTTGGATTAGCTTTTTTCCCCCCTAAATTCAACATACATATCAAATACTTTTTTAGGGTATTTTTATTTTATGGTATTCTATCAGTATGGATATCAATTATACATTTTTTCTGATGTAATGCTTGATGTTTAAACTCTTTGATGGTTTATTTTAGATGGTTTCACTGTAAAGTATGTTGAAAAGTAATATATTTTTTGTAATAAGCATTATAAATACTCGTTCTTCCTTTGAAATAAAATAGAAAATGTGGCACAATCAGATCTTTTATATTCAATATAAAAGATCTGATTGCGCCACATTTTCTATTTTATTTCAAAGATTCCAGATTCATGCAAAAAATAAGAAAAGGTTTAAGTCAATAAGTGTTCTGTATTTATATATATATATATTAACATCAAAGTTAAATAACCTAAACAAATATATATATATATATATATATATATATATTACAAATAATGTTTAATTTATTTCAAATTACACACATATATATACATACATATATGTATGTATTTTGGAAAATAAAATTGTTAAAGTTTCTATTTCTCATTCTCTAATTTCGAGCATGCCATTTTATTAAAGTCTAATTGGAATATATCTAACAATGCAGGGTTCAAATTTTCTTTGGCCTTTTCACAGATTTGAGGTATTTGTGAAGCATCGCCATGCTCCATCTCAAACTTAATAAAATCTATCCAAACATCTTTATTATTTTTGCCAAACAAATATGCAGCATTTGAATAACTATCTCTCCAATTTTTGAAATCAGGCTCAGACTGCAAAGATTCTAAAAATGCCATTTTTCTATGCAACTCCAAGCAAAAGGGAGGTAGTGTGGCCATTGCTCTATATGCATTTCGAGCCCAAACTATATTTCTGGTTACAGTTAACCATTCTAAATATCTAGGTTTTATAAACTCTGAAATTGCTGCTGGCTGTTTCAAAGCCTCTATGTATAGAATTCTCAATTTATCATTACAGTCCAGGTCTATTAAATAATACATTATCATTATTTTCCAAATTGCTAAAGAATTTTCTCCTAGTGCTGCGACTGCTTGGTCAAAAACTTGTTTAACCATTGCAGAGTCACTGTGTTTTATATGAAATCGTAAAGAAGCCTTCCAGAGATCTAAAGAGTCTTCATTTTTGGAAGTTACTTCATTCATAATTTTTAATATTTTTTCTTCGTTGCCAATTTGGGAACTTAGAATATCAAACCATTGTAGGTAATGCCTTACACTTAACATATTTGCTTTATAACCATCTTCCAGTGCTATTTCTAAAGCCTTTCTCTCATCTACTATAAATATGTCTTTATCTTCATTTAACTCTATTAGGGTATCAATATAATAACACCACATTTTTTCTGTAGGTAACTCTTTAACTGCATCTTTGTACATAGAAATGCATAATTCAAATCTTTCGGTAGAGTTTAATTGATTTGAATTTCTATTGAGTAGAGCTTTTTGTGCAATAGTATGAAAAACAATTTCATCTTTAGGAAACATGGCTTTTAAATCATTAATTATCTTTTTCTCCAAATTCTCAACAAAATTATAGCGCTCACAAATTTTAAGCAAACCTATAAGAAAATGAACATCCTTTACATTTTTCAAAGCTGAATCGTATGTTATTTCAGCTTGAGTAATGTCTGGTACATTTTTATCTCGTGCTTGTAATAGCGATATATTAAAAGCTTCAGTATGCAACAGAACGTCATTTGTGTGATGTACTAAACCCCGAACTAAATAAGCAAGGGCATTTTCCAATGATCTATTTTTCTCTTTTTCCCACTTAGCTGCCATAAGCCATAGCTGAGGTTTACCAGAATGTATTTGTAACATTTTACCAAATGCTTTAGAAATTGAATCATTAAATCCAGCAGTTGTACAAAATTGAATGTATGATGTCCATAAATAAACATCACTGGCAAAAGAATTGAGTGCATTTTTGTACAAGCTATCTATATGTCGTGCTAAAGGAAAATCAATTTTGTCTACGTCTTTCTTCATATTGTATTGCTCTCGTCGTTTTTTGAGTTCTCGAAAAAGATTTGTTTCCAAAGTTATGAGATTCACATAGTCAGTTTTAGATTTAGTATGCTTTTTTAATTGATTTTCAAAATTTTTGCGTCTTCTAATCAGCAACTCAACTTCATCCTTAGTAAAAAGATTATATCGTAGCATCAGTTTCATTTCCGTAATCATGCTCTCGACATGACTGTCGACAAAGTCGTTCATTTTAATTGCTTTTAATTTTTAATCGTAATTACAAGCAACACGTTCAATTACAGTTCTAACTATAAACTATAGGTTAATCAACAAAATTACGGGTTAGTACAACTTGTGTTTAAATTTCAATTTAATGATTATTGTTATGACTATTGAAAATCCAGAATATCTTGTCAATAAATTTAAACTTTCAAATTATTTACATATCAACGTTATTATCTATTATTTATGTCATTTTTGTTTACTTTCTACATTACAAAATGTTGAAAACTGTCAAATGTTGAAATTTGTAGATTGAAGATGCAGATTGCCAACAAGAGAATTCTCAATGGATATAACTTGTTACTCAGTGTTTTCGAAACTGTGGGACTCGCTCTTTGTCTGACAACTTTGTCTAAGGCAGCAAGATGACGAGTTCTTAATACTTTTCCAAACTATAAAATATTCATGACATTACAAATTTTACATAGCAAACTCAAAAAAGACATAATTCAAAGAAATTTTGAATTACAAAATTTGTTTCTTCGTCTGAAAAGAATAACTTTTTTGATAAAATCTTTTTTAGTGAAAAAGTGTTAGTGTACAATCAATCATAAAGGTAATTAATTCGTTTTTTTTTAGTAACCTTTTCTTAAAACTTTCTAAAACTTTCTAATTTTTAACATTTTTAATATTTAGTTATATAATCCACTCATTTATTTTTATCATTTTTATGTATGTATTTTCTATACATTATTTTTCCCACAATTTTATTTATTTTATATAAAAAATCTACCATCTTCTGCTTTCCTTAAACATATTGTTTGCTTAAATCTTACCAAATCTTAACAATTCTCTGAAAGTTTTTGCTCTTAATATTAACTTTTAGATAGTGCGCAATTCAATCAAACTTCATATGGAAATAGCATGGAAAACATTTTGAAAATTAAAAAAAAATTTTAGGTATAACTTAGCAACAAATTTTGAATAAAACTTATCCATTTGTTTGTTAAATTTTATCTAAAAATATTTTTAAAATTTTTGAAAATTTTTTCATGCTTTTTCCATACAAAACTTTGATTGAATTGCGCACTATCTAAAATACAATATTAAGAGCTAAAACTTTGAGAGAATTGTTTTTTATCAATTTGGAACCATTTGAGCCCTTGGGAGCAAGGAAATTCGAAAATGTCCATATTAAGGACCACCCTAATATATATATATATACATATATAATATATATATATATATATATATATAACTTTATTTTCATAAACTTAAGCCATCATTTTTCTTTTTTAACAAATAATTATATAATTTGCTGAAGGAAAACACGAGAACTTTGTTTTTGTCAGAAAATCCGATTTGAAACTTTTATATTTTTTTTACGTTTTAAGTCATTCTTCAAGTCATCATTGGATACAAAAATTGAAAAAGGTATTTATAGGCGTGTGTATAAGTACATGCCTAAAATGGTCATGAACCGAGTCGTTCTTTTACAATTAACAGATAAATACAAAATTTTACTTCCACGTTTTAGCCAAAAATCCTGAACCGATTTTGATAGTTCAAAAACTATTCGAATGATATCAGTTTCGAACCGTGCTGATTACATTTTTGAACTTTGTTTGATTATTCACGGTTTTAAAGATTATTCTAAAATGTTTTAACCTTGAAAAGTGTTTTGAATATAAAACTCCATCAAAGTTTGGGAAGTCGCGATCCACAACGGTTTGGTTTTTGGTCTTTGTTCAATTATAGAAACTGTGGTCTATATATAATATATTTTATTTATAATGAAATAGTAACAACACTATGTGCGATTAAATTTATTATTTATAAAATGTACATAATATTTGAGTATTGAAAATGAAAAGGAAAGTATTGTAATTTATGATGTTGACTGTTCGGCAGCAGACGGAAGAGAGAGTTCCGACCCTAAAGCTTGCACTTTGGTTCTCGCGCAGTGTTGCCAACATGATGAACCAGAGATAATGTTTAACTGTCAAATTGTGGTGCGATGTGGGTTGCCAGGTCGCTACAGATCACTCCCCCCCGGCGAAAAGTTTATCTTGAACTTCGGGCTGCCATCTTGAATTTTCTTGTAAATTTTTTTTTTGAGTTTTTTTTTTTTAAGTTTTTGTTTGATTAATTTTTGTTTGTTTGTGGCCGTGGCCGTTTTTGCTGGCGGTCGCCATGTTGTTTGGTGCATCGTTTGCTTGCTTGTGGCCGTGGCCGTTTTGTATGGCGGTTGCTGCCATGTTTGCTTGGTGCGTTGTTCGCTTGCTTGTGGCCGTATTGTATGGCGATTGCTGCCATGTTTGCTTGGTGCGTTGTTCGCTTGATTGTGGCCGTGTTGTATGGCGTTTGCCATGTTTGCTTGGAGCATTGTTTGTTTGCTTGTGGCCGTTTTGTATGGCGGTTGCTGCCATGTTTGCTTGGTGCGTTGTTCGCTTGATTGTGGCCGTGTTGTATGGCGTTTGCCATGTTTGCTTGGTGCTCCCTGTCCGCTGCCGTGGTGCTTAAAATCGACTCATTTTCCAGGTTAATGAGTGATTTATTGAGCACGTGTTGTTGTTGATCTCAATGTGCGTGGTCGGAGTCTCCATTGTAGGTACTAGAACGTTCTGTATTTCTTGCTCACTTGTAAATTATGCACATGTTTCACTTCCTTCTCACTTTATGCGTGTTTTTATTCACTTTTGGGGTCACCAATTATAGAAACTGTGGTCTATATATAATATATTTTATTTATAATGAAATAGTAACAACACTATGTGCGATTAAATTTATTATTTATAAAATGTACATAAATATTTGAGTATTGAAAATGAAAAGGAAAGTATTGTAATTTATGATGTTGACTGTTCGGCAGCAGACGGAAGAGAGAGTTCCGACCCTAAAGCTTGCACTTTGGTTCTCGCGTAGTATTGCCAACATGATGAGCCAAAGATAATGTTTAACTGTCAAATTGAGGTTCGATGTGGGTTGCCAGGTCGCTACACAATATTGGAGCGAGCGCCATCCCACGATATGTGTACACACGAAGAAACCATATGTCAATGAGAATAAACGCTGGCAGCTCTTCTCCGCTATTTTATCTATGGCCTGACAGTTTTAATAGTATCTTTAACCTAGGAACAGTATTGGTTAGGTCCTAGACAATATAATAATATAGACGTTTCTCTCTCCCGGTATTTTGGTTCACACCCCGTTAAAACCCAAAAAATATGCCATGTACTGAGACACCCAACAAACGTCAAAAAAAAAAACGACTTACCAACATTCAGAGACAAAAGACACTGTGTAATACACCCGAACTGTCATTCGCAAATGAAACGTCAAAATAACACATATAACCTCCATGAAAGAATTGCTTTCACAGTGAAATGTTCTTTGTTAGCGAATATTATTACGAAAAACGATAAATTTTGTTTGATTAGGACATTAAAGAGTGTTTTAGATTAGTTATTGTAGTTACTCACACTATTTTCTATGTTTTAACTTTATTGTCAGTTTTATTTACATTTCTCATGGAATTAAGGCCAGGAATTTACACGCTTAGATATTAAATGAACATCAAAGTTCTTGATGTAAGCTCTGTTCATTAGAACACAACTTATTTATATTTTGTGTATATATTTATAATCATATAATAAAATGAAGTCAAACATATGATATGTATTAAATTTTGATATTTTCAGTCTTTCGTTTTATCGAATTATATATCAACACTCAACTCACATATTTCAATATATATATATTATTCATATATCGCATTTATAGTAATTGTATATAAATATAATGATATTTAGAATGTTCTAAAATAATGAGGTGTATCTCATACAAATTTTAACAATATTGCCATGACAATACCAAACATAGTTAAAGAACAACATCTTTTCGGATAAACATTTTTATTAAAAATGAAATATATACACATTATATTATTTACAATTTGACCTATGTTATAGAAAACATTAGATATTACAATGCAGGGATATTACAATGCACTTGGCATACATATCGATATAGTATATATGGTTTTAAAGGTTTTATAACAAAATTGACACGAATTGCTCTTTGTCATGCTGTCTCCTGAAGTGTCGATATAAAGAGCTACGAGCTGTAAACGTGGTTTTGCATTCACTACAAACAAAGTCCATGTTGGTTTATTGGATAAATTACAAATAAAATAGATATCGAGAATAAGGAGCAAAGTGACTAAATTGTATAAATTGTGAAATGAGTATGAACTAAAGGCTAGAGAATGAAATAGAAAGTAATGTAAACGTAAGTAAAAAGTACCTAAATAATATGGAAGCTAAGCTATTAACGAACCTAAATGTAAAAACTACTGAAATAATATGGAACCTAAGCTAGACCTAAATGTTAAAAGTACCTAAATAATATGGAACCTAAGGTAAAAAGTATTTAAATAATATGGAACCTAAGCTAGACCTAAATGTTAAAAATACCTAAATAATATGGCTAAGGTAGTAACGAACCTAAATGTAAAAATGACTTAAATAATATGAAACCTAAGCTAGAACTAAATGTTAAAAGTACCTAAATAATATGGAAGCTAAGCTAGTAACGAACCTAAATGTAAAAAGTACTAAGCTAGACCTAAATGTAAAAAGTAGCAAAATAATATGGAAGCAGCTAGACCTAAATGTGAAAAGAAGGTAAAGAAAGTGGAACCTAAGCTAGACCTTAATATAGAAAGTGAGATAATAACCCTCAAATAAAATAAACCTAATGAAGAAGTAAATTTGTTAATTTCAAAAAGCGCAGTAAGAAATATAAATGAAAAGAAACAGAACGAATTATAATAAAACATGTTAATGTAACAAAAATAATAATAAGCCTTACTTAAGAAGAAACGTGCACAAGCGAATCGATTGAGAGCACCAAAATAGTAACCGCAGAGGAAAGAACAATATAAAATTAAATGAAATAAATGAAAGAATCATAAAGAACGAAATGGAAAGGCATAACTGCAAACAAAAAATGAATTAAAACGCACAATCAGAATATACTTGAACAGAAAATGGCGGACACGACACGATACAACGCTACAAGAAAAAATGAGATCGAGTCTTCAGACGCGTGGTAGAAGAATTGCACTAAATATTCCCTAAATGATTTGCAGAAAGCAACACTGCTGAACATTTTGACAGGTTATGGGCAACACCGGAGCCAACTTCAGTGTGTATGGGTGTTCTGGCAATCGTAATTTTTTGTTATTTAATGACTCCTATTGTCTTTATATTAGAAGAAAAGTTTCTAAAAACTGATGTTATATTGCACTTATGGATTTTGAGGAGCTCTTCAGGACGTACCGTGCAGAATAAACAATTGAAATTTTGGTTTTATATTCTTGGATGCATGTACTTTGAAAATAAAATTAGAAAAAAGTAAGTCCTTTAACAAATTTCGGAGTAATATATATATATATATATATATATATATATATATATATATATATATATATAGCAAACCCGACGAACTCCGTTTCGCCACCAGATAGTTTCGTGAGAAAGATGAAGAAATTTTTTGTTTGTTTTATATTTTAAAAGGAGAAATTTGATTTTATTATACAACAGTAACGAATTTATTTTGATTACAAAAATGAAGTGTTTTTTACTTGAACTTCTCTAAGTAAATGAAAGTGAACCCGCAAATTATCCATTTATGGAAGTGATCTTTGGTAAACCACATTTTTTGTTTTTTGGTCTGACGTTAACACAAACAAAGCGGATGGTTTTCCAACTTGTGAACAGGTAACGTATAACTGCCCATGTGAAAAACAATGATTTTCTAAATAATCTATTTGAAATTTATCCCGCAAACACTAAGCAATTGGCCTTGCGACATGTTATTGCGAACGCAAGGCGAACTGGATATCGTTTGAAGTCAAACGGAAAACCAGTCAGAATCTTCGGTATGTCACCAAATCGCCAGCAATTTTTGATTGTATGGTGAAATTCAGGGCGTGTACATCATTATTCTTTGCGGCAAGAATTGCTCGTTGACTTAACCAAGCATAATTCTGATAATTCTCACTAATGTCATTACTCGAACTTTTAATTACGGTGCGTAAAGTTCCAGCAGCTTGCATTAAGGCACGACGCCATGCACAACTAATTTTCTTAGCTATAAACCTTGCGGAGCCCGAGACCTTTCGAACGAATGCAAAATTGTCGAAATCGGTTCGTGCGTTCTGGAGTTATTTTGTCAGGAAGAAAAACCGGACTTATTTTTATATATATAAAAGATAATCTATTTGAAATTATTTAAAACAGTTATGATTATTTTTATTACTATTACTCGAATTTTTAATTACGGTGCGTGAAGTTCCAGCAGCTTGCATTAAGGCACGATGCCATGCACAACTAATTTTCTTAGCTATAAACCTTGCGGAGCCCGAGACCTTTCCAACGAATGCAAAATTGTCGAAATCGGTTCGTGCGTTCTAGAGTTATTTCGTCAGGAAGGAAAACTCGACTTATTTTTATATAATAGAAGATATATATATATATATATATATATATATATATATATATATATATATATATTGAATGGTAGAGTCTTGGATTTGTGTATATTTTGTAGAGTTTCGAACAAGAATCTAAAATAATACAAAATAAAAACAAGAAAAGTTTTTAATAAACAATTTCTTTATTTAATTATTTGTTTACTGTCAACGTTTCGGAACTAGGTACGTTTCATCTTCAGGACATCTGTCAAGAAACATGATGTTGATGAGATTTAAGCAAACAATATGTTTAGGAAACACAAAGTGTTTACACGTGCTACATATGAACCACCAAATACAGTTAGTTCGTTTCCAAAAACCAATAGTATAACATCGAATACAATATTATTTGTTTTTCAAATAATAATTTAAAAAAAAGACAACACTTTTAGTAATTTTGATTTACAAAAGTTAACTATTCGGCGGAAAAATAACTCACAAATTCTTGTTTAGTGAAAAAGTGCTAACGGATATTCAAACATACAGGTAATTAATTCAATTTTATCATTAATCCTTTCTTAAAAAAATTTTCCATAACTTTCAAAAAATTTCTATCATTTTTAATATCCTGTTCTCATAATCCACTCATTTATTTTATCATTTTCATTTTGATCATATTATCATATTTCTGTACATTATTATTTGTTACAATTAATTTATTATTAAGAAAAATCTATTTTCTATTCCTAAACATATTATTTGCTTAAATCTCATCAAGATTATGTTTCTTGACAGATGTCCTGAAGATGGAACGTACCTAGTTCCGAAACGTTGACAGTAAACAATAATTAAATAAAGAAATTGTTTATTAAAAACTTTTCTTGTTTTTTATTTTGTATTATTTTTGGATTCTTGTTCGAAACTCTACAAAATATATATATATATATATA